>NC_045142.1:9134527-9309527 GCF_008831285.2 Nymphaea colorata | reverse complement strand
CTCATGAAAAACCACATTTTTTGAGAATTTAACATGCTTGATCACTGGTTCATTACACTAATATCATAATACCCATTCCAATCATCATATACCCCACAAACCTGCGCTTGGAAACCTTTTTTGAAATTTATCTCCCAAAGCACCATTAGTTTGCACATAACAAATGCATCCGTACGTGACAAATTATTAATCAGGATGAACACAAAAAAGTGTGAAATGAGGGGATTATTCTCTAGAATTGCCATCCAATATGGTTTATGATACATGCATACTCCCAAAAGAAAGCTGTTATGTCTACAAACCAATGGGGATGTTACCATCGTGCACACTTTCATATATATGTTAATATTCTTTTCATCAATTCCATGTGATAAGAGACGCTATTCTTTATTCAATTGTTTGTGATACAATGAAATAAAATGGGCTGAAAAGTACTTGTCGCCATTACATTGGAAATGCAAGATATTTGTAGACAAATGGTTTTAGACAAAATTATAAGAATTATGAAATGACAAAAGAACTTAGTATACAACGAGGACAACAGAGACTGAAAGAGACTTAGACTCCGCTAAAGGAGTCAGGACCAAAATCATGCAAGTGTGTACATATTTCATTCTCACGTTCCTCTAGCAACAGTCTCTTTCATTTGCAGATCCTTGACAGATACAAGGGGAAATGAACTCAACATGTACAACACAAACAAAAAGAGATATATGAGTAATATTTTCTCTGGTATTAAGATAATGAATGACATTTGACAAATTGATAGATTATTTCGGTAAAGGGATAATTGCATTTCCAACATGAAAAATGGGGTAGTAACATCAATTTCTAGTTGCTATACTGTTCTATACAGGTAATTTGATTCAAGAGCTTATGAACATCACCTATAACATGAGTTACTGCCTTAAAATCAACATACTATAACCATTAATCATTCTGTCTTCAAAATTAATCTAGGTACTGCAGCCAATAAAAGTATCTTCACAATCTTTGCAGTGTTACTGTTTGTGGGATTTATATTTGAGAACGTTCTTTTCTTTTGGAAATTAAACCAGAAATTGACTTCAATATGCCCCTTCTGTTACACAAGAAGGATGTTGAGACGTCCCTTTGATTCTTATTTCCTTCATTGGTATTAGGCAGCATATTAGTAATGAGAGGACCTGCATTTCTACCTTGACTGCTTGGAAAAGTGTTTCCTCCACACCCATATGCAAAAGAGACTCCCATTCATTGGGATTAGGCGGCATATTAGGAATGGGATGATCTGCATTTCTACATTGACCTCTTCTTCCATGAAATGTCTTTCCTCCACCCCCATGCCCAAAAGTGACTCCTTAGTAAAAAATTGATGAGGATCAGACTGAACATTGGAATCCGCACTGATGCTCTTCCATGACATTTCAGACTGTTAATTTGGCCCCAAACGACCAAAGCCACTCAATTTCTGCTGCATTTTGCCTTTATCCTGAACCCTGTGTTTTTTAGTGGCCAGATTATTTATAATGCCTTTTGATACCATCTTAGGTCTAGAAAGCAACTCCAAAATTTGTCAACACGAGAGAAGATACAGATCTGGGGACAACCTCTCACCATTTCCAGTATGTATTGTGATGTATGATTATGTATGAGGATTGAAAATATTTTCAATAAACAGTTTATGTCCTGCAATACAACAGAATCATTCAGAAATATCCTTAGAAAGATGCTCTATACAATTCATTGGGTAATACATTTTGGATCTGGATCAGATCTGGATCTAATCCAGTCCATCTTACAGCATCTTATTGATTGTTGACGGTCTAAATTAGAGAGGGACAAAAAGCAAATGATTTGGTACTTTAAGTCAAGTAAAGTCAGGCTCAGAATTGATCTGTCTCATCTCTTGAGTCATCTCAATTTGTACCATGGTCAGGTCACCTGAGTTTGACTCAATAAGCTGGTGGCCTGCACAAGCTGTGTCAAGATGATTTGGTTAAGTATGATTGTTACCGAGCTACCCTGCCTTGTTTAAAAAAGTGACCATAGTCTGAAACTTGAGTTACCCTGTATGGGGTGGGGTGGTGGGGGTGTTTTGCAGATGTGAATTGGTTTGAAACTACAAATTGAGAAATTGTGGTTATGGGGGAGTGAGTGGGGTCCACATGGTGACATACACCTGCACGTGCATATATTTATGTGTTTGTGCACACATATGTACATGTGCTGAAAACAAGTATAACATGTAAAATTGAAAACCTCTCATTTAAATTAGAAGCTATATCAGTTTGGTCCCAAGTCACTAAGCCTAAACCTTGTGAGGTATAGGTTTGGCAATTAAAAGAAGAAGAAGAAGCAGATTATAAAAGCGACCAATTTTGTCTAAAATTACTAAGCCTAAACCTTGCAACATATAGGCTTTGAGAAGAAGAAGAAGAAGAAGAAGAAGAAGAAGAAGAAGAAGAAGAAGCTTTGTTGATGTTCTGGTGAAGCTTTGTTGATGGCAATGATGATTCTGTTCTTCATAGATATTCTGGCGAAGCTTTGTTGATGGCAATGATGAAGACATTTGGATCACAAGTTATTCCACCAAAAATAAGGATCTGTGCACTGTAACATGTGAATATACGGACAGCTTCATGATATGGGAAAAGTTATCTAAGAATTGAGTATCAAGGCTCTGATGCCATGTAAAAGATACAAATTTGAGTCCAAACGTAAAGATTCTTTTGAAAGAATAGAATGACATCTGAAAAGATAGTTCCCAAATGAGCATTAAACCTCATGCAAGTAAATCACAATTAAAAGTAAAATGGAACTTTAATTATCTTCACAAAAGTGCGTCCATGATGAGTTACAACTGCAAAACAGTAGGTTTTGACAAGAGAGTAGGTGAAGCAAATGGGGCCTAATGATCCCAAATAATATATCACAGTTTTCATGCCAAAGAGTAGGGCAATCATACTTTCAATTGTAAGACCAAATTACTCAAACTGGCTGTTAAATATGTTTGGGCACTGGAGCAGCGTGCCAGTGGCTGTTGGTGAATTCTCGATTTTGCTCTTATTGATGTCCTTTTTGTCATCACTTTTCACTTTATTCATTGTTTATACAGCAGCAATTGCCAATCTTACCATTTCTTCAAGTTCATTGAAGCCCTCTTTCAGAAGTAATTGAGAAGAAGAAAGTGATAATCATGAATTATATCTTTTACAGGTCACTCAGGTGAAGGTTCCAAGTCTTGCTAGCAGGGAAGTTTATTGGCGCTGTTTTTACCAAGGATCTCCTTTTGCAGCATTTGCAAAGATTTTACTCTATGGTATTGGTTGAAATAGTTTTATGTTGCTTATCATAGTAAACTCCTGAACTTTTTTCTTTTATTGTCATCATTCTATAGTTACTGTGATGATTGTTTTTGTTGTGAATATTGTAGCAAGTTCATATCTTGTTCTTGCTTGTTGCGGTCGATGTCCACAGATTTAGGAGGTGATAGTTGCCTAGAAAATGGATTCATAGTTTAAGTTTTGCCCTTTCCAGTGTGCTGGACCTATAATAAAGTTCATCCATGTTAGCAAGTGTCTAATTGAGCCACTGAGAAAATTTTAATTTGAAGCTCAGTTCAATGATAGAGCAGATGGTGGCATCTTTCCTGTTAAAATAGCAACTGGTTGCCATATGTTCTTTCTGCATTGATCTGCTTCCTTTTAAGATTGTAGATATTTTACTTTTCCTTTCTTATGCTTTATCTGGTTATATGTTCACTTGTTTAACTTGGTTAATACTTAATAGTACCATTCTCATATATGCTTCTATTGTCTTCATTACATCCACATGCTTGTTTATTGTATCGGTGTTTTGTGAAACAAATGGAACTGCATTTTGCCTGTCTTGCTTTGATAGATTCATCTAAGAGCTGGGTCTGCTGCCAAGAGAAGCATCAACCTCAAAGAAAGTTTTTTTATATAAATAATGATGCTTTTTTGACTATTACCTTCAACATCAGTCCGTCTGAACCTGTGAACCACCACTTAGTTTTGTCCAAGTTTCATCCTATTCATTGGTAGATTGCCTAGGTTCATGTCCATAAACAGTGACAGTTGCCCTATGCCTATGGAGACTTGCTTTCACTATGGCTCTTGTGGGTTCTCTTAACCAAGCCACTGCCTATGAGTCACTGGCATCATTCTTCGAGATGCAGGTGGTTATTGATCAGAGTCTCCTTGCATTATTTGGAAACAGTTCATGTCTTTTTCCACTTCTTGATTTGGGCCCATGGAGCCCTAGAAACTCTATCTTCTTCTGTAAGAAGAATAGGCAAGTCAGAGTGTTAACCCCCCTGCTAACAGACGTAGCCCTTACAAGAGGAAACCCTAAGATTACAACACATCCACACCCCCTAATCCCAGATTAGTGTTTCTTCCTTCCCGAGGAAAGAGACTCTCAATGCTCGATGTGCCTGCCACCCCCCCCCACTTCCCCCTGGTTCTACCACCTGCCTTCTTGTAGCATTTCCTTGGATGGGTATCCTTCTGCCACCTGCCTTGTCCTTACCTTGGGATAACTGTAAAGTTCAACAAGGAGAATGTTTCGTCCAGTGATCTTAAGAATGGAGAACTGCAGGATGTTTTTCAGTCCTCGTAGCAAGACTAATCTTATATCTTTTCCCTCAACCTCATAGCATATTCTAGCTGCTGATTTGCAAGGATACGTCCAATGGATCAGTTCCCACCTTGTTCCAGATGAAGTATGCTGAAGCAAATCTTCTATCTCAGGTGAGCATGCACCTCCACTTGCCCTCCTAACAGCCACCCAACCATCATTGTTCAAATGATGATCACCACACGTCCAGACTTGCAACCCAACCTGAATGCATTGTAAAGGATGGACATCCCCACCATAATTCTGCAATTGTGGTGCCTGAGGCAGCTGTTGTTCATCAGTTGACCTCATTTCAAGCATAGTATGAGATTATTCTTCAGAAGGTAAAAACAAAGCTATGTCCATCCTTTACAAGGAATTTGTAGTATATTAACCTCATTCACCCACTCCCATAGCAGCAGGTCCCCAGAAGCACATCCAAAACGAGACAGAAATTGGGCAGCGGCAGGGCCTAACTCAAGAGTATTTTGATGATCATTACTTACAAGGAATCTATGTGCAAATGAAACCTTTAAATAATTTACTCATGGAATGCAACTTGAAGATTCAGCTGTAGATGACACTGCATCAACTAGGGCTCGAGGAAGGTACTAATGCCTGACCGATGGAGTTATTAAGGCTAGGAAAGCTGTTTTAATTAGGGAGCCTCCAACAGTCCTCACGACGATCTCAAGGTGTAAGATGTTAGTTTTCTTTTCAAGAGTATCCTCCCTTAAATGGCTGAAGTCAGAATCTTTAGGTAAAACCCATAGTTCATGGAATGTTTGTGCTTCTTGATATTCCCTTGTTGCATGTCTAGACAACATAGGACTTCCAAGATGAACCTGAGCAAGGCAATTCCTGGCCGACTGAACTAGCCCCACACACGGGCATTTAGCCAAGCTGGCGGTGGGTTATAACACCTGATAATTTTCTGTAATTTTCAGCTTCATTCCTTTACATCTCAGGCGCTCTCGTTATCTTCTATGGTTGAGCCTCTTTTGCCGAGGCTGTTTCCCAAGAAGAATCGAGAAGGTGCAAAGTCCTTTTGAGTCAACCATTTTTACGAAAAGGTTATGGCACGTGTTCTTAGCTGCCGTAAGATCATGTGCAGCATTGAACCTCTTTGGCCACCTGGTGAGGTAATTCTCATCATTACCATTTTCTGTCAAGATACCCCATGTGTCTAGAGCAGCTTACATCAACATAAATAAGGTTGTACAGAAAAACATCGATGGTCGTGTCGTGTAATGGCTTGGCTTGTGAATCCCCTAGCCATCTGCAACTTCTTCATCCACTCGATGTACATCAGGGATGACCTAGCGATTTCGACCTGGAGATTCAAGACTGGTTTTAGGGCAGTCACAGTGACATGCGATCCTGCTTTCGCCTTCTTTGCAACATATGACAGGGAAAAATTGATGGTTGGCAGCCGACCCATTTTTCCTCCCTTTTTTTTCTTGCACGGACCCAACTCCTCTTGCATCTCGGTAGCAAACCCATAGTCGACATTTCCCTGGTTTGCCTTCTCCAACAGGGTTGAATTATGCACCTCAACTCCTTCTCCACTCCTTGTTTTCCTGTTGATCAAGGTTCTTGTTGCATTCTTGTTTTTGCCAATTCTGCTCATGTTTTTCTAATTGCTTCAATATGCCGTCAATCACTTGCTGCCTGGTCTTGACTCTTGAGCTTGGGCTTGTGCTTAGGTGGTGCCCAAATGGGCCTTGGAAACTATAATAGATTTCCCTTACTTCTTGGTTTCACGCCTAACCACCAATACCCATTACTTAACCTCTCTATTTCTTCTTCCAACCATCGTTGAGGGCTGCTCCTTGGGCCAGATTGGCCACAAGGTGACTCCCTCAGGAATACAAGATTTCTGGTAGTGCTCCCTGCCCAGGAAGAAGAACAATGTCCACCGAAGCCATAAACTGAAGCTTGCAAGGTTACAAATGTATTTGCCATACTCTTTGGGCATTACTGGTGTTAGAATGTATGTATTCTTATCTATATATACATCTATATGTATGTATATTACATATATTAGTGTGCTAATATATGTCTTCTATATATATATTTATGTGTATAGTTTAGGGTACCTAGGTCGTGTTTGTAATTTTATCATTCTTTTTGTACTTTTTCTTTTCTTTTATTTTTCATCTTTTTTATTATTAAAGGAGATATAGCTGTTGGACCAGCCTCCAATGGCTAGATTTCTAGCCATTGGAGATGGTCCAACAGCCATCTCCTTCTTCCTCTCTTCTTTTTCTTGTACTATAAATAAGGGACTATTGTCCCTTGATTTGTTAAGGCTTTTAGGCCTCTCTTGTGTATTCTTTTGAGATCAATATATTTGGTATCTTCTCCTCAAGTTTGAGGTTTGCCTTTGTATTACTTATTGAAGTTGCTGGAATCTTCAAGAGTGTATCTCTTGAAGCATTTGTATTCTCAAGATTGGGCCTGATTTACATGGTATCAAAGGCTCGTTTTAGGACTTCGTCTTGCTGTCTTTCAAAGTTTGAAGATTCAGCTCGTACTCTTCCTTTGGAGCTTTGAAGCACTCCAAGTATTCTATATATTGCTGGCTGTGATTTGACTTAAGAAGGTGCTGTCTTCAAGCTTCTTCATATATTAGGAGCTGCCTTTTTGCTGTTTGTTGGTAGCCGATTTCGTGGATATTTCACCAACGTTGGGAGCTGTTTTGGCACTATTCTTGTAGCTACCTTAACTACATCTATGCAAGGTACACATCATGGATGAGAGAAATTCTTCTACTCGTCTTCCTAAACTTACTTCATCAAATTATGTTTCATGGGCAAAAACTATGGAACATTTCATTAGAAGTAAAGGTTATGGGAACTTGTTGATGGGTCTAAATTCTAAAAGTGAACCACAATTAGTCCTAACCAAAACCATAGATGGAAAAACCCATGAACTAGATGAAGTTGAAAAGGGTAATGTTGTGAATGAATATAAGAAAAAATGGGAGGAATGGAAGATAGGACACCACAAAATCATTACATGGATTATTGCTTGTGTTAATACTACAACCATAGGTCAAATAGCAAAACATAATTTTGCTCATGAAACTTGAGAATTCATCAAGAAAACCCATACTATGAAGGATGTGGCCTACATGTGCAATCTTCAAATGAATTGCAAGTCTCCAACAAAAGGATAAGTCTATTAGGGAGTATGTTGGGGAAATGGAACAATTATGGGATGAACTTGCCTTATTTGAACTCGAATGGTATGATCCAAGAGACATTATAGTAAGAGAAAAACAAATTCAAAGGAAAAAAAATTATAAATTTATTATTGGTCTTAGACCGAAATATGATGGGGTCAAAACATTCTTGCTTCATAGACATAAAGTGCCATCTATAAATGAGGTTATAGCGGAGCTTCAAATGGAAGAGAATAGACTCAATTTTTCTAAAGGGAAGAGTGAAAGTGTTCTTGCTACCTCAAGACCTGACACTCATATGAGAACTTATAAGCCTCCTCACTTTAATCGAAAATTATGAGGATAACAATAATGGCAACAAAATGATTATATGTTTTCATTGTCTAGAAGAGGGACATACTAAACCTAGATGTCCTAAATTGAAGAGATTTGATAAGAAGACTAGTGTGGCTGGGACAATGTATGAAGAAAACAATCGATTTGACCTAGACAAGCTTGTAAGTGCTCTCCAACCAAAGCTTATTGTTGCTCCTCAACGGTTCAACCACTTTTCAAAGGAGGGGCTTCTCCAATTTTCGAAGCAACGGTAGCATTTACATCATCAAGTAAGTACTCTTGGATACTTGATTCCGGAGCTTCATTTCATATGACCCCTTGTAGTTCACTACTTACTGAATGCACTAAGGAAGAATCATGCCCTTTTGTTAAAACCGCCGATTGAACTCCTATTGAAATCAAATGTGTTGGGAATATTGATCAAAATTTTAATTCAAAAGTTTTCAAAATACCAAAAGTTAGATTTATTTCCAAACTTAACTTAAATCTCGTGTCGGTTTCTCAAATAACCAATCATGGATGTGATATTGTCTTCTCACAAAATAAATTTTTGATATAGGACCATCTTTCCAAGAAGATGATTGGGGAAGGTTCTAGGAAAAATGATCTCTACTATGTTAGTTATTTGGATCTTTCTAACGCTACTTGCAATGTAGTCAAGAAAAGTGACATTCAAGTTTGGCATCAAAGACTTGGGCGTTCAAATTTAGGAAAAATGTCTTGTATCCCTTTTTTGGAGGATAAATGTAAAGAAATGATCTCTTGTGATGATTGTATTAAAGCCAAAATTAGGGCTTTACCTTTTGGAAATAGAAATTTTGTTGCAAAAACACCCTTTGAATTAGTGCATTCGGATATATGGGGTCCCACTCCTATTATGTCTAAAGGTGGTTTGCTTTATTATGTCATTTTTGTGGATGATTACTCTCGATATGCTTGGGTTTACTTTCTTAAACGCAAATCATAAATCTTTATGAATTTCAAAAACTTTACAACATGATCAAAACACAATTTGATGCAAACCTTAAAATTTTTAGCAGTGATTTCGGGGGAGAATTCATTTCCAATGAATTTGAAGAATTCCTGAAGGAAAAGGGAATTATACACCAAAAGTCGTCCCAAAAACCCTCAACAAAATGGAGTCCTCGAAAGAAAACATAGACATATTCTTGAAACAGCAAGAGCTTTCTTATATAAAAAATGTTTCAAAAATTTTTTGGACTGAAGCGATTCTAACATCTATTTATTTGATTAATAGAATGCCCTCTAAAGTTTTAGAAAACATTTTACCTTTTCAAAAACTTTTTAATTTGGAGCCAATTTATAAAAGATTTAAAGTCTTTGGCTGCAAATGTTACATTCTAAATGACAAAAATGACAAACTTTCATCTAAGGCTATTCAATGTGTCTTTATTGGCTATTTTGAAACTCAAAAAGGATATAGATGCTATGATATTGAAAAAGATAATGTATGTTTCAAGAAATGTGATATTTTTAGAAGAAAATGACGTTTAATGAAAATAAACCCAAGCATGAAGATTACTATTCTTTCTTGTGGATAAATGATGATGATGATGATGCTTTAAATGATTTTGATAGCACTTCTTTTGATAGACCACCAAAAGAAGTTATAGTTTATAGGAGAAGGTCTCAACAAAACATCCAAGAGTCTCAACCTACTCTTAGGAGATCTCAAAGAGAAATTCATCCACCTCAAAAATTTGTCTCCTACGAGTCTTTTTCCCCAAAACATAGGGCTTGCTTATTAGCTATTCACTCATTTGATGAACCTTCATCCTATTTTGAAGTCAAAACTAACCCACATTACTATTCTTTCTTGTGGATAAATGATGATGATGATGATGCTTTAAATGATTTTGATAGCACTTCTTTTGATAGACCACCAAGAGAAGTTATAGTTTATAGGAGAAGGTCTCAACAAAACATCCAAGAGTCTCAACCTACTCTTAGGAGATCTCAAAGAGAAATTCATCCACCTCAAAAATTTGTCTCTTACGAGTCTTTTTCCCCAAAACATAGGGCTTGCTTATTAGCTAGTCACTCATTTGATGAACCTTCATCCTATCTTGAAGTCAAAACTAACCCACATTGGATTGAAGCCATGAATAATGAACTTAAAGCCTTTGAAGACAATAAAACTTAGATCTTTATGTCTCTTCCTATCAGGAAAAAGACAATAGGATGTGGGTGTATATATAAAGTCAAGACTAGAAGTGATGAATCACTTGAAAGATATAAAGCTAGACTAGTTGCTAAAGGATATGCCCAAGAATATGGGATTGATTACGAAGAAACTTTTGCCCCTGTTGCTCGTATGACCTCTGTTAGTGCTCTTATTGTTGTTGTTTCAATTAAACAATGGTTTATTTTTCAAATGAATGTCAAAAATGCTTTTCTAAATGGCAAGTTAAATGAAGAAGTTTTTATGAGTGCTCCTCCTGGACTTGATATACCTCAGAACAAAGTGTTACGACTTAAGAAAGCTCTTTATGGTTTAAAACAAGCCCCCAAGGCATGGTTTGACAAATTTAGTAGTGTCATGTTTGATCAAGGATTCCAATCTTGTTATTCTGACACAACCATGTTTGTGAAAAATACATCTATAGGTATAATTGTTTTATTGTTGTATGTTGATGATATGGATATTACTGGAAGTGATGATAAAAGAATAATAGAGATAAAACAATTTCTTAAAAATTGCTTTCAAATGATTGATTTGGGTAGACTAACATATTTTCTTGGAATTGAAGTTGCCTATAGCAAAAGAAGTTATTTGTTTTCGCAAATGAAGTTTGCTAGTGAATTAACAGATAGAACAGGTATTTCAGACAACAAAGTTGTAGACACCCCAGAAGCTCTGAGAGTAAAAATGAAGATTGATGATAGAAAGATATGAGAAAACCCCACTCCCTTTCGTCAAATTGTTGGTGCTCTCTCTTATTTCTCTATCACCAGGCCAGATATTGTTCATGTAGTTCATGTTATAAGCCAATTCTAACAAAGGCCCACTTCAGTACACATGAGAGTAGTAATGCACATTGTACGTTATGTGAAGAACACAATCAACAAAGGACTTTTCTTATCTTCCTCATCTACATTAGAATTAGTTGCTTATACAGATGTTGATTGGGGTGGAGATCACAATAATAGGCACTCTACCACTGGTTTTTGTGTGTTTTTAGGTAATTCGTTAATCTCCTATTGATGAAAGAAATAGAACAAGGTGTCTCTATCATCAACTGAAGCTGAATATCAAGCCATGACATCTACGACAATGGAGATTGTGTGGCTCAAAAGTTTGTTGAAAGACTGTCAAGCTTTGCTGTGACAACAAGAGTACAATCTATATTTCATGCAATCTATATTGCATGCAATCACACATTTTACAAAAGAACAAAACATATAGAGATGGATTGTCATTATCTTCGTGAAAAATTTCTTCAGAAAAACATTGATCTCTCCTATGTTCCATCCGAATATCAACTAGGAGATTTCTTTACCTGCCAGGTTTCATTTTCTCCTTGGCAAACTTTCGGTTATCACACCGTAAGTTTGAGGTGGGGTGTTAGAATGTTTGTATTCCTATCTATATATATATATATATCTATATGTATATTACATATATTAGTGTGCTAATATATATATATATATATATATATATATATATATATATATGTATGTGTGTGTGTGTGTGTGTGTGTATAGTTTAGGGTACCTAGGTCGTGTTTGTAATTTTATCTTTCTTTTTTGTACTTTTTCTTTTCTTTTATTTTTCATCTTTTTTATTATTAAAGGACATATAGTTGTTGGACCAGCCTCCAATGGCTAGAAATCTAACCGTTGGAGGTTAGTCCAACAACCATCTCCCTTTTTCCTCTCTTCTTTTTCTTGTACTATAAATAAGGGACTATTGTCCCTTGTTTTGTTAAGGCTTTTAGGTCTCTCTTGTATATTCTCTTGAGATCAATATATTTGGCATCTTCTCCTCAAGTTTGAGGTTTGGCTTTGTATTATTTATTGAAGTTGCTGGAACATTCAAGAGTGTATCTCTTGAAGCATTTGTATTCTCAAGATTGGGCCTCATTTACAACTGGGCTCCAATACTTAGGGCTGAGCTTTGGTGAAAAAATAGTCAAGTTGATACTCGGATGGAACATAGGAGAGATCAATGTTTTTCTGAAGGAATTCTTCACGAACATAATGACAATCCATCTCTATATGCTTTATTCTTTCGTGAAATGTGTGATTGCTAGCAATATATATTGCACTTTTATTGTCATAACAAAACTTGACAGGATTCGTGATATGAATTCTCATATCATTCAACAAACTTTTGAGCCACACAATTTCCATTGTTGTAGATGCCATGGCACGATACTCAGCTTCTGTTGATGATAGAGACACCTTATTCTATTTCTTGCATCGCCAAGAAATTAAGGAATCACCTAAAAACATACAAAAGCCAGTGGTGGAGTGCCTATTATTGGGATCTCCACCCCAATCAGCATCTGTATAAGCAACTAGTTCTAATAGAAAAGAAGAAGACAAAAAAGTTTTTTGTTGATTGTGTCTCTCATGTGCATTGCAGTGGGTCTTTGTTGGAATTGGCTTATAACATGAACGATATGAGCAATATCTGGTCTAGTAATGGAGATATAAGAGAGAGCACCAGCAATTTGCCAAAAAAGAGTGAGATTCTCTAATATCTCTCCATCATTGATCTTCATTTTTACTCCCAGTGCTTCTAGAGTATCTACAATCTTGTTGTCTGAAATACCTGTTCTATCAATCAATTCACTAGCAAACTTCATATGAGAAAGCAGATAACCTTGTTTGCTATTTCCAACTTCAATTCTAAGACCCAGATCAGTCATTTGAAAACATTTCTTAAGAAATTGTTTTATTTCTATGATTCCTTTTTCATCACTTCCAGTAATTACCATATTATCAACATACAATAATAAAATAATTATACCTATTGAAGTATTTTTCACAAACATGATTGAATCAAAGTAGCATGATTTAAAACCTTTATTAATCATGACACTACTAAATTTGTCAAACCAAGACTTGGGAGCTTGTTTTAAACCATATAGTGTTTTCTTAAGTTGCAAAACCTTGTTTTGAGGTAGATCCAGTCTAGGAGGAGCACTCAGGAAAACTTCTTCATTTAAATGGCCATTTAGGAAAGCATTTTTAACATCCATTTGAAAAATGAGCCACTGTTTGATAGAGACAACAACAATAAGAGTTCTAACAGAGGTCATACGGGCAACAAGAGCAAAAGTTCCTTCATAGTCAATCTCATATTCTTGGACATAACCCTTAGCAACAAGTCTAGCCTTATACCTTTCCAAGGTCCCATCACTCTTTGTTTTGACTTTATAGATCCATCTACATCTTATTGTCTTTTTTCCTAAAGCTAGATAAACAATATCCCAAGTCTCATTACTTTCAAGGGCTTTGAGTTCTTGATTCATGGCATCAATGCAATTTGGGTCATCCTTAGCATCAAGATAAGACGATGACTCTTAAAAGGAATGATGTGCCATAAGACAAACTCTATGTTTAGGAGAAAAAGACTCATGAATATTTGAGGAGGCCTTATGTGTCTTTGGGACCTTCTAGGATTGACTTGATCATTTTCTTGTGTTGCATGATCTCTTCTCCTATAAACTATAATGTCTCTTGGAGGATTAGTAGGACTATCTTCTATAACTTCTTCCATTTGCTCCTCATTATCAGCATCATCATCATAATCCATCCAAAGAAAAACATAATCTTCTAGTTGCTTGGGCTCATTTTTAAAACCATCTTTGTTTTCCAAAAAGATAACGTTTCTAGTAACATAAACTTTATCTTGTTTAATATCATAACATCTATAGCCTTTTTGTGTTTCTAAATATCCAATAAACACACAAATAATAGCTTTGGAAGAAAGCTTATCATCTTTGTTACTTAACACAAAACATTTGCAACCAAAAACCTTAAGTCTATCGTAATTAGGTTTTATGTTGTGCAATTTTTCAAATGGAGAAATATATTTCAAAAGTTTGGTAGGCATTCTATTAATCAAATAGGTTGATGTCAAAACAGCCTCGGCCCAAAAGTTTTTAGGAACATTTTTGGATAAAAGAAGTGCTCTTGTGGTTTCAATAATGTGCCTATGTTTTCTTTAAGCCACTCCGTTTTGTTGTGGAGTGTTTGGGCAAGATCTTTGATGCACAATGCCTTTATCTTTTAGAAATTGTTGAAATTCATTTGACATAAATTCTCCTCCCGAATCACTTCTAAAAATTTTAATATTGAAGCCAAATTGGGTTATGATCATGTTATAGAAATTCTTGAAGTTAACAAATACCTCCGATTTGTGTTTGAGAAAATAAACCCAAGTGTGTCTAGAATAATCATCAATAAAGATCACATAATACAATAATCTTCATTTTGACATAATAGGAGCGGGTCCCACGCATCTGAATGCACCAAATTAAAAGACATTTGGGTAACAAATTTTCTAGTATCAAAAGGTAAGACTTTCATTTTTGCCTTGATACAATCATTACAACAAAAGTTCTTTTGACAATACTTTTCCACGAAGGGAAGATGAGACATTTTTTCTAAATTTGAATGTCAAGTCTTTGGTGCCAAGTTTGAATGTCACATTCTTTCATGATTTTGCATGAAGGTCTTGAGAGGTCCAAAAAATCTATGTAGTAGAGGTCATTTGTTCTAAAACCTTCTCCAATCGTCTTCTTGGATAGACGGTCCTGTATCAAACATTTATATTGTGAGAAAATTATATCAAAACCAAGGTCAGCCATTTGAGAAACGGACAACAAATTTAAGTTTAGTTTAGGAATACATCTTACTTGAGGTACTTTTAAAACTTTTGATTGAAAAGTTTGATCAAGATTTCTAACAAAATCAATTTCAAGAGAAGTTCCATCGGCCGTTTTGACAAATGGATATGAATTATTTTTGGTGCATTTGGTGAGAAGGGATCCACAAATCAATAAGCCAAGAATACTTACTTGAAGAAGTAGATGCTACTTTAGCCCCCAATGTTGAAGGTGTGCTTCCTCCCTTGAGCAAAGGTTGAAGGGCTTCAATAAGCTTAGGTTGAAGAGCACTTACAAGTTGATCAAGTTGAAAGGTGCTTGTTTCTTTCCTTTCTTCTTGGATGGGAGCCGCCACATTGCTTCTCTTGTCCTAAGTTCTTAGTTTTGGACATTTGGGTTTTGTATGTCCTTCTTCTTGGCAATGATAACAAATAATTCTTTTTCTTGCTCCTTCATTTATCTGGTTGAAGTGTGGAGGTCTATAAGTTCTCATATGAGCACCGGGTCTTGAGGTAGCAAGAACGCTTTCATTTTTTTCTTTAGAAAAATTGAGTCTATTTTCTTCCATTTGAAGCTCCGCTATGACTTTATTCATAGATGACATTTTATGTTTATGAAGCAAGGAAGTTTTGATTCCATCATATTGTGGTTTAAGACAAAAAATGAATTTATAAAATTTTTCCCTTTGGATTTGTTTTTCTCTTACTTTAATGTCTCTTGGATCATACCATTCGAGTTCAACTAGAGCAAGTTCATCCCATAATTGTTCCATTTCTCTAACATACTCCTTAATGTACTTATTCCCTTGTTGGAGACTTGCAATCTTCATTTGAAGATTGCACATGTAAGCCACATCTTTCATAGTGTGGATTTTTTTGAGGAATTCCCAAGCTTCATGAGCAAAATTATACTTAGCTATTTGACCCATGGTTGTAGTATCGACACAAGCAATAATCCATGTAATAATCTTGTGATGTCCTATCTTCCACTCTTTCCATTTTCTCTCATATTCATTGACAACCTTATCTTTTTCAACTCCTTCTAGTTCATGGGATTTTCCATCTATGGTTTTGGTTAGGACTAATTGTGGTTCACTTTTGGACCCATCAACAAATCCCCATAAACCTTTGCTTTTAATGAAATGTTCCATAGTTTTTGCCCAATAAACATAGTTTGATGAAGTGAGTTTAGGGAGAGGAGTAGAAGAAGTTCTATCATCCATAATGTGTACTTTATAAGATGAAGTTGAGGTAGCCACAAGAATAGTGCCAAAACAACTCTCAACGTTGGTGAAAAATCCACGAAATCAGCGACTAAAAAACAGCAAGAAGGCAGTCCAAAAATGTGAAGAGCTTGCTGCCATGAGGGAAGATATTACTATGAAAACAATCACAACTTTGGTAGCCACGGAAGCTTGATAAGATGTGCACAATCCCGTCACCTAGATCACTTTAAACCCTCAAGAAAGGAGAAAAACAACACCTTCTTCACTCAAACTACAACTAGCAATATATCAAACACTTGGAGTGCTTCACAGCTTCAAAGAAAGAGAATGAGCTGAAGACTTCAAACTTTGAAGGACAACATGACGATGAGCTAACACATGGCTCTGATACCATGTAAATCAGGCCCAAACAAGGCAAATACTTCAAGAATATCACTCTTGAATCTCCCACCAACTTAACAAGGTAATACTCAAGAGACCTCAAACAAGAGGAGAATAAAACATATATTGATCTCAACAAAAAATACAAGATGTGGCTTAAAAGGCCATAAGTAAAATAGTGGAGAATGTACACTATTTATAAAGGATAGAGCCAAAGGAGAAGAGAGCTAGCCATTGGGACTAGTTCCAATGGCTAGAATACTAGCCGTTGGGACTAGACCCCTTTTGGGAATAACGAAAAAGAAAGGGGTAAAAAAGGGAAAATAAAAATACATAAAAAAAGGAAAAATTACATAAGTATCCAAATACATAGAAAATATATATATATATATACATATAAGACATATCTTAGATGACTAATATATGTAATATATATACAAGTATATATATATGTATACATTTGAAATACATACATTCTAACAGCCATATACCTGGAATCCAAGCTGCAGAAGCATGTAGTCTTTTGGAATCTCGTCTGATAGTTGAAGAGGCCCATGGATGTTCGTCCGCGGCAACGGCCTGCTGGTTGCTGGCTTTGATACCATTGTTAGCCCCCTGCTAACAAGCATAGCCCTTGCAAGAGGAGACCTAAGATTACAATGCACCCCCCCCCCCCCCCCCCCCCCCTAATTCCAGACTAGAGTTTCTTCCTCCCTGATTTTCTTCCTCCCCGATGAAAGACTTTCTCAAATGCTCGATGCCTCTCCCGCTGACCCTTTGTTTTGGGTCAGTCCAATGGACCCGACCCGCGATCCAGTACCTGATATCTAACACAGGGTGTACAACAATTATAGGGACTTCAAAATGCATGTTCAATGCGGACATGCTAATCGATCTTTGGCATAGCCAGATATATCATATGCTTTTCAAAGAAAAATTCTATTAACTTTAGAAAAGAGATTGATATTAAAAACATGAAAAGAAGTGTTTTTTTATAAAAAGCATGAAAATAAATTTAGTGCATTCTTACCACGTATTTTTATTTTCTCCTTTTTAATGTTAATATCATCATGGATTAATCATTAAAATTAAGTGAAATTATTCATTGTCACTTGTATCACTATTGAAACATTATTTTTACTATTTTATCTAGTTATTGTTTATGACTTCTTATTGCAGTTTCTCATTCTTGTCACTTTTGCTTAATTTTAGGGCTTTTTCATTTTTAAAAGATTGCCGAGATTTTCCTAAGCAAAACAGCTTTGTCAAAAAATACTTGAGAAAACCTCACTATTAGAAACCTGAGAAGGATTATTTTTTACTATATTTCTAGCAGGATTCCATAAGCTCTAGTTTATAGACGGATGGGGTATAATAGAAAAATTCTTTGGCTCCAATTTACTACCCATGGGATGTTCTGGGCCTTTGGATGCCATTTTCAGTTTGAAGCAATGTTATAAAAGGCGTAGCGTATCGCGTATCGGTCGAGCTGACCTATACGCTGTATCGTAACGTATCGCAAACGTAGCGTATCGTATCGTAAAATTAATTTTTTAATTTTAAAAATATTTAAAAATCATAAAAAATAGAGAAAAATTATTAAAAATCTAAAAAAATAAACAAAAAATCAGAAATCAAGAAAAATATATTCAAATATAAAAAAGATCATCATACATAAGGAACATTCATGTGTGTCAACAACGCATTCAAAAATTAAAAATTAGATATTCAAAATAACATAATAAGCATCCATGACAATTTTAAACTTAAAATTTTATAGAATCTTAAAACTTAGAGTCTTAGGACTTTGAGTTTTAGGACTTATATTACATCACAATTTTATAAGTTCAAAACATATAGTTATCAACTTATCATCTTTCATGATTTAACGATAATATTTTCCAAATCGATGAATCCTTGGTTATTTTTGATGAAAATGTGCAAAATCTCTCCCTCCTACGTCTCTTGGAGTCTTTAAATACAAGAAGAGAGAGAGGGAGGAGTGTTTAAACTTTAAAAAATAAAAAATTTTGTGTTTTAACCCGTATCGTACGATACGGGGGTGTATCGCCCGTATCGTACGATACGGCCCCCGTATCGCACGTATCGTGCGATACGTGTACGATACAAATGCGTATCGTCTTTAAACAGCGTATCGTATAGGTTTTCTTAACCTATACGATACGTATCGTACGATACGCGTCTGTATCGTACGATACGGATAACATTGGTTTGAAGAATGCTTATGCAATCCAGTCGGCTTGTCCAACAAACTTGTTGGGCCTAAAACAAACTCAGAGGCTGCTTTCTTTCCCTTTTTCTTCCCTTTTTTTTCTAAAACCTTGATGCTCTAATATCTATGTGAACACCTAGGTCTGTATATATGTAGGTTTGCCTGTGTATGTGCATGAGATGTTGGTTAGGTCCTAAGTAGCATCATCTCCTCAATCGTCTTAAACCATTAAAAAGGGCATTTTAGTACTTGCTTTACTGGTTTGGGGTCACAGTTACATTATGTTGTTCCCTTGAGGACTGGAGTCTTGTTAAATATGATAATAAGAGTTATGTACTTCTCATTTAACACTTGGATATGATGTTTGAAGATGCCTTTGCTAGTAACAATTTTTGCATTTGCATATACTCCTTTGAGCTGTTTGTATATGACTTTGCTAGTAATGACTTTTGTATTTGCAGATATTGCTCTGAACTGGCTGCCTTGTTTTCCTTTGACGGCAAGGACACTTGTTTTTGATTCTTTTTTTGTTAATGCACCTCCAAGTGAGGCTATTCAGGCATTAATTCCTGCCTTATCTAACAAACAAAGTGGCTTGGACAAGAGAGCTAATCTAGATCTTGTTTGTTCAAATGCTGAAAGGTATGATGCTATACTTTCAGGAGTTCATAATGATATCTGTATTATCTTTGTCATGTTGCTTCAAATTCACTACACTTTATCTCCTATTAATAGGTTACTGAGAAATATCCTTCTGTTACATGAGAGCCTTGGAACTATTTCTTAGCATGGACTTTGTGCTTTGTCCATACGGTTGTATTTGTTTCACCGCAGATATGAGATTTGTGGTGCCATGAATTTAAGGTTGCCCATGCTACTGAGATCCTCAGTTTGTTTAAGCTGAGGATATACTAAAACACACCTTTTTATACAGCGTCAGATCTAAGATTCGAGGCTATCAAATGCAACCTAAGGGTTTCCAATGTTACGTTTGTGGAATGACCAATACGGTGGCCTATTCAGCATTTAAGATCTTGTTGCCAAGAATTCTCATATCATCTTTTGTTTTTCCAGATCAGCAGTTTTAGGTTTACTGTAATAAACTTTTAATTTTTCATTCTTCTTTGCATTCTGTGAAACAACTATGGAGAAGCCGCTATTTAGCAGGTCGATGGGAGGCAGTTGTATTCCATGGTTCTATCAAAAGTAACTATTTGTGAGGTTTCATCATCATTACTCTCATCAGTTCATGGTCTTTTTCTGGTGTGTGGGGTTGGCTGTGAAGTTCTTAAGATCGTCGAATCAGATTTGCATGCTTTAGTATAAACTGTCTTGTCTATGGTGGCCATTTAGGAGCATATACCAGTTAGTGTGGTCTTGAATGTCATTGTAAAATGTGTGAATCAGACAGCGTTATTTAGGTATTGCAGTGTGGGTTGATGGATGTGAAATTATTTTCTTTGATATATCGACCCTGGAATCAATCTTTGGGGAATGGGTTTACACCATTACAATTTGCTAAAAGGTATAGTTGCCTTATATAGCATGATCTGTGAAAACTCATTAGTGGACAAGTGAAAATAGCTATATTATATCAATTATAAGCTCTCAATTCTTAATGTAGTGGTGGAAAAAATCAATGCCAATAAGCTCTTCCATTTCTCTGTTAGTGTGCTTATGTGCTTGTCATCCTGTTCAACGTAAACCGCACCCTGTAGGACTGGTTATAAGTCAATAAGTGATAGCATAAAATTGATTTTGGTATCTCACGAGAGTGTGTGTGTATATGTATATATATATATATATGTGTGTGTGTGTGTGTGTATATATGTATAATGACCACTGTGTTCATGCCTTCATGGTTTATAATTTATAAAATTGCAAAAAGCCGACTAAGTTCACTAACAAAGATACATTTGACAATCTTACAAAATGCATTTTGATCATTTGATAGTTGATACATTTGCTTAGAGATGAATAGACTTAAAATCTGAAACCCTACCCTGTATTTCATTTACAAAATCTGATAAAACATGAGATGAACAGTCAACAGACTTAACAATAAGATTATAACTGCCAAAGCCCAAAACATATCATTTTCATATGATAAAAATGAGAAGAAGAAATAAACAAGAACAGACACGACATGGAGAAGTGAAAAACAAAGAAACATGAAAAAAAAAAGAAACTGAAACAAGAGAGGGCATATGCAAGCACAGAAGATTGACAATGAAAAATAAGACTGATCTGCATCACCTAAAGATTTGCCGGAAAACTATGGCAGTGTGGATGAGTTTGGGTCCTAGGAGAAGGGCTTATACAATAATAACAAAAAAATCAGCCCCAAATTTGGACAGATTTGGACTTGGTTAAAATTGACATAGCCCAAACATGGATAGACATGGACGTGGGTGTGTTGACTGCACTTGACATGGTCAGAGCTGTGTTGGGGCCATGTCTAGGGGCATTCCTTTTCCCACATCCATGTTGCACCATGTCGACATGGATACCTCCCCAAATAGAGGTACTTGTGTGACATGGGTTTCAAGTTCCCACTTTATCAGTGTCAAAATATGAAACTGAACGAGTATGTGCCTGGTGGATTTTGTTCCTGCCCTATAGCCTATTTCCGTTTGGAAACCGAAAAAGACAACGAACCAAGAGATAAGATAGTAATTAGGCATAGCTGCATAGGTGTATATGGACAACATTTTCATAAATTTTTAGGGGTGAGGTGATCTTTAGGCCATTTTCATACATGGGATTTTGCAATGCTAATGATTCAATTGTGCTGATTGGTGAAATTTTAGGTGAATAATTCTTAAATTCCTTTGTTAGCATTTCTGTTAAACGGATAGTTTTCTATGTACCTACATGCCATTACAATTTAAGCATTTGTTTTAGGCTGTTGGTGCTTTGTTTGTTTGAGCATCAAGGAGTATGTCGTCTAGTAAAAGAGTTCACTCCATCAGTGGTGACTGATTGTACTGGTGGGCTACTGACAGAACATAATCTGGTGTTTGAATCAAAGGTAGCACAGATGGTGGTATCTATTCCTGACAAAGCTAGAATTGGTGCCCTAGATGCACTTTCTGCATAGTATCCTTGATTTCGTTTAAGATTTCAGTCATTTTGTCTGATTATCTTTTGTTGTATGTGGTAATGTATTTGTTAACTTGTTAGCTTGATTATCAATAACCACTTTGATCTATGGTAGAATTTCATTCTTTAATAGCTATATCGTATATGCACACATGCTGCTTGTAGGTTGCTGGATCCGAAACAATTTGATCTTCTACAATTTCCAAGACTAAAAAAGTAGATTCTTAGATTTTTTCTTGATCGTAACCTGCCAAATGCCAATATATTTTTTCAACTCTCTAAAAAATTCTTTTTTGACAATTTTTTTGTGTTTAGAGGTACTGTTACACCATTAGAACTTTAATAACTCCACATTAAAACTTGATAGAAAAATCAACTTTTCTGGTTGAGAAAAAGTATGATTAGTGATAAACACCACTACTGTGTGGTTTAAACAGAGTACCTACAATTATTCTTTTAATGTTCATAACCATGAAACAGTTGGTTATATTTATTGTGGGAAACGACTGAGGGAGAGAGAAGAAACTAAAACTTTCATTAACCCTAATCCCACGTTAAAAGGGATTAGGAGCTGCAATAAAATTACAAAACAAGTCCATGCAAAAAAGATAAATAATAAAGAGGACCTTTTACAATAATAAAAATAAAATCAAGACGTCTAATAGTTTACTAAAGACCTCCTTATATGACCTATTGTCTCAACATTCCCCATCAAGCTGGAGCATAGATATCAATCAGGCGAAACTTGTTACAACATCTTGTAAAATCTCCAATAGAATGAGGCGTTGTGAGCATATCAACATGACATCAACTTGGTCTTTTGAAGAGACATAGACAACTGATATAGCTCCTGCTTGAACTAAGTGACAAATGTAGTGACAATCTGTAACAACCCGACCCACTCATGGGCTCGGGCTCTTGGTTCGACGGATCCCAACCCACCCCCTAGCAGTTTCGGTTCCAACCCGAAAAAGGCTAGGAACCAGGACAATCTTCTCATTAATGACCCCCTTTATAAACCCTTGAAGATTCATCACAATCTTCGATACATGACTAAACATTTGGGGCATTACAATCTACCACCCTTAAGGCACACGCGTCCGCGCGTGTGAGATCCTAGGTTCGAGTGTTGAAACTGGCTCTGATACCACTGTAACAACCTGACCCACTCCTGGGCTCGGGCCCCTGGTGCGACGGATTCCAACCCACCCCCTAGCAGTTTCGATTCCAACCCCAAAAAGGCTAGGAACCAGGACAATTTTCTCATCAATGACCCCTTTTATAAACCCTTGAAGATTCCTCACAATCTTCGATATAGGACTAAACATTTGGGACATTACACAATCCACCTCTATATGCTTTGTACTCTGATGGAATACAAAATTATTGACAATCTAGGTGGCTGCCTTGATATCACACCTCATCTCCATAGGCAACTTCACCTTGACTCATAAATTGCTAAGCCATAGCTCTTATCCATGTCATTTCAGCAGCCATTTAGGTCATTGCTCTATATTATGATTCAACACTAGATCTGACCACAACTGCTTGCTTCTTACTCCTCCATGATATCAGATTTAGACTTCCTATCATCAACCGAGCCTAATCTGCATCATAGTAAACTTCTACATCTAAAGGGGAAATTTTTGGAATAGCAATCCCTTGCCACAAGAGGATGAAAGGGGGCACCATGCTTGTCCCAATACCTGTCCTCAAGGTGGCTTTGCTTGCCACAGTATGTGCATTTGATGTGCCACAACCACCACCATCTCTGCCACGATCCCTAAGGACATGGGTGTGCCACGTCCCTGTCCACCTGTGGCTACCAACACTGAGGCAGGAGACTCAGGTGCCTGAGGAAGGGTGACAATCAGTTGACTGAGTCAATTATATGCCTATGCAGGGTCGGGAATCTCCACAACTGTAAGCATCTGAACCTTCATGACAACCTAATCCGAAGATAATCTAGATAGGAATCTGGCCACCATAGTCTGCTCCTGATGAGTTCTTTTACATGGTGGTCTCATTGAATTCAGCCTCTCATAGGCAGACTTGACAGAGGCAAAATACTGGGCAAGGTGCTAATCTCCTTGTTGCAACTGAAAAATCTTCTTCAACTTGTAGAATCCTGCTAAGATTCTTCTCCTCTGAGTATGTATCATGCTGTACTCCCACATCTGTTTGGTTGTAGTATAATAGACAAGCCATTTGCAATATCCACCTAGACACTATTCATAATCTAGGCCATGACAATGCTATTATCCTATTTTCATATAGCATACTTACCATCTCTTTTGGCTCCTCCTCAAAGATAATATGCTCCTTCTGGTGATCAACTACTGACATCATAAAGCTGCATGGCACCTTTCATAATTGGTGTCATCTAATTTGACATAAGACCCTTATGGAAAAGGGTTCACAAATGCCTTGTAATCTGCTATAGTCATGCTTGAATCCCTTTTTGATATTCTTATCCTTAGCCATAGATCACAGTCACTTCAGCAACCCCAGCTATATAATGGAATATAGAACAACCACCAGAGATCAAGAATAGAACTCGGCAGCATAAAAGGACAAGCAAACTGCACGGTTTCTACAGAACCAGATTTGTCATCAACACAAATCAGACTTGATCTTCTAATGCAAGAAAAAAAAGAAGAAGAAGAAAAAACAGCTATAAATCATCAACAGGATTAGTACACCAAAACAAATGACTGACACCACAAAATGTATATCAAATTCAGCAACGATATTACTGCCCCACGACAGCCAATAACTCTGCTAAAGGACTAATGTCAGCAACTTCCACAATCAACACCTTCCATATCTCTCCAGGCCTAATGAAGGGGAGATATGAGATAGAAGGGGACAACACCTTACCACATATGACGATAAGCAGTTGGGCAACTTTTGAACCTTACCACCTAGATGACAAGCAGTTGGGCAACTTTTCAACTTCTAGTGAACATTGTGCTCACTGTTGGAGATGTCAGATCCTTCATAGGCAAAGGCAGCATGTTTCCACACCAACCATGACCAGCAACCACTTCCAACGTGAATGCAGCCATTCATCAATGATAGGAAATTCTTCTTAATCATGCCCAACTAATCTCAACCTCCAACAGTCCACCATGACTTACTAACACCAGCACCAATGACAGAATTTAGGGCATCTAATCACTACTGCATTGTTATCAGCGGTGATTAGTTCCCTAATCACCCACACACAGCAGCTATTTAGGGTACACAACCTCAGCCAGACAAAAGCAGAAAGAACGAAGAAGAGAGGAAGAGAAAGAAAAAGCAAGAGGAAGAAGGCATGAACAAGATCTCTCAACCAACCTGCTGTCAGGCAGTCCCAGACCTGAACAGCTCTGATGCCATGTTACGCATGGTTGAAAGGGAAAAGAAAATGTATCTTTATTAGCCTTAATCCCATATTTCATGGGGTTTAGAGTTGGCTAAAGAAAATTATGGATTAAGTCCACAATGACATAAAAATAATAAAGTAACTTGTTACAACTTTTACCAAATTACTGAAAACCTCTAAATTACCCAAAAATAACTCTCGAGACAAATCTTTGGCAACCCCTAGTATGACCAATCAAAAGCTTAGCTCTCAAAATGGAGGTCTTTACGATGACCATGCAAGGTATCAAGACCTTCTGAGTATCCTTTCAGTATCTTGCTTTTACAAGAAACTACATCATGTGTCACTATTTTATGTGTGAGCCAGATAGAAGACATATGGAAGCTTGAAAGGAACTATTGTCGATAGACTCTTATCAACAAGGAATTGCTTGGGTAAAGCTGAAAAAAAATATGTCGGAGCTTGTTTTGGGTTGAATCCTGTAGAAACACGAACCACAAAGAGAGAGAGTGGAGAACAAACACACAATCTACGTGGAAAACCTCAGAAAGAGGTGAAAAACCACGGGGAGGCTTTGACCTAGGGGCTCACCGCAACCCTAGGAGAGAGAAAATTATATTTCACTTAATTCAACACTAAACACAAGTGACAATATAAAGAGGGAGAGAGGAGAAGCCGCCTAGGGTACCGAGCCCGCCTCGGTACCCGCGCCCCATAGAACCGGGTCCAGATATGGACCCGGTTCCCATAACAACATATTCTAACACTCCCCCTCAAGCTTGGCATACATGTCAAACATGCCAAGCTTGCTAACATTCTTTTCAAATGAAGAAGTACAAAGCCCTTTAGTTAGGACGTCTGCAACTTGATCTTCAGACTTCATATATGGCAGAATCAGCTCCTTTGAGTCAATGCGTTCCCGGATAAAATGACGGTCAATCTCCACATGTTTGGTCCTGTCATGTAGAACTGGATTATTGGCAAGATTAATCGCAGATTTGTTGTCACAGTACATCTTCATTTTATCTCCCAGTTCCACACCAATATCAGTCAAAAGAATCTTCAGCCACAGCATCTCTGTAACCCCCATTGCAACAGCCCTGTACTCAGCCTCAGCACTAGACCTCGAACATACTTCTTGCCTCTTACTTCTCCAAACCACTAGGTTACCTCCAAGAAAGATACAATACCCTGTAGTAGACCTCCTTGTGTCAGTGCAACCTGCCCAATCTGCATCTGAGTAGCCCTCAATAGTAAGTTTGTCTTGTCGAGTATACAGCAGCCCTTTTCCTGGGTCATTCTTTAGATACCCCAACACTCGTTCTGCACTCTTCCAATGACAATCCGTGGGAGCATGCATAAATTGACTTAGCACATTTACCGCATACGTGATATCAGGGCGAGTTAGAGTAAGATAGATAAGCTTACCGACTAGCCTCTGATATCGCCCTTTTCCTTCCTCATCCAGAGTGGTGCCCGTCTTGATACTTATCTTAGTTCCCGACTCCATAGGAGTAAGATAGGGCCTACAACCAAGTTTACCTGTCTCCTTTAGTAAGTCAAGAGTGTACTTCCTTTGATTCATAACCAGCCTTGTCTCTGATCGAGCAATTTCTATCCCCAAAAAGTATCTCAGCTTACCCAGATCCTTGAGGTCGAATTCTTTAGCTAATCTCTCTTTCATCTTTCTGTTTTCTTCTTCATCACTGCCCGTGACAATCATATCATCAACGTAGACAAGGAGAAGACTCACCAGACCATCTCTCTGCTTTATGAATAGGGTATGATCTCCATTTCCTTGCTTGTACCCAGTAGACTTCATAACGATCCTTAGTCTCTCAAACCAAGCTCTAGGCGACTGCTTCAAGCCATACAAAGCTTTCTTGAGGTGACAACATTTTCCCTCTTGAACATACCCGGGAGGCATGCTCATATAGACTTCTTCCTCCAGATGGCCGTTCAAGAACGCATTTTTAACATCAAGCTGGTCCATGCGCCACTTCTTGTGCACAGCAAGAGCAAGAATAACCCTCACAGTCTTCAACTTTGCAACAGGGGCAAAGGTCTCAAGATAGTCGATCCCATACTTCTGGCTGAACCCCTTTGCAACCAGACGAGCTTTATATCGATCTACAGTGCCATCAGGTTTGTACTTCACGTTGTAAACCCACTTAGAGCCAACTAAGTGTGTCCCTTTAGGGATATCAACAACTTCCCATGTTTTGTTCTTAGCTAACGCACCCATCTCCTCCGTCATAGCATGTAACCACTTGGGATCATCCTTAGCATCATCCACCGACCTGGGAATAACAACTTTGGATAAGGTTGTGATAAAACATTTGTAATTTGTACTGAGCTTAGCATAAGAAACAAATCTCTGAATAGGGTGAGAAGTACATGACCTGGTGCCTTTGCGCAAAGCAATAGGGAGCTCTTCATTCGATGAACTTGGGTCATCCGGGGAGATCACAAGATTGGGATTGGTTCTATCCTCATCACCAACATCTTCCATAGTAGCTTTCTCCTTTCTGACATAAACCTTGCCAAACAAGTGATCCCGGGCAACAGTGGGCTGAGCATCCACCGTGACCCCTTCCATATGACTGCCCTTCTCATTACTGACCGTGACCGTGTCAATCACACTGGGACTAACCTTGTAATCCAAAAACTCCATAAACTGAATCAGCTGATTAGAGGAATACTCTTCCCCTTTGTTCCCAAGACACTCCCCCTGAAGAGTATTCACCGGAAAATACGACTCATGTTCATGAAATGTGACATCCCTCGAAACATATACTTTGGAAGTAGTGGGATCCACACATTTATACCCCTTCTGAGTGGAAGAGTACCCCAAGAAAACTCCTTTAATAGACCGGGGATCAAGTTTTTTGAGAGTAGGGCTATGATTATGCACAAAACAACTGCACCCAAAGACACGAGGAGTAAGAGGCCACGGATTCTGAGTAGGCCACAGGGTAGAATAAGGAGACTGACCATCCAGCACTCTAGTAGGCATACGGTTAATGAGATGTGCACTAGTGAGAAGTGCATCACCCCAATACCGCTTCGGGACATGACGTTGGAACATAATGGCCCGGGTAACATTCAATAGATGACGATTTTTACGTTCAGCTATACCATTCTGAGGAGGGGTATAACTACAAGAGGTTTCATGAACAATACCCTTTCCTTTCAAGAATTCATCAAGGGATTGAGAGACATATTCTCTTGCATTATCCGTACGGAAAGCTTGAACAGTAGTATGGAATTGAGTCTCAACAAAGGCAACAAAGTTTTTCACAACTGCTGGAACCTCACTACGTTCTCGCAACAAGTACACGAACGTACATCTAGAGTAATCATCAATAAGCGTCAAAAAATAGTGACAACCACCACACGTGGGTACTCCAGAAGGACCCCAAACATCGGAATGAACTAAGGCAAACGGATGAGTGGATTTATTCAAACAAATAGGGTATGAAGCCCTGACATGTTTAGCCAATTGACACACTTCACAAGCGAAGGAGTCAATGGAGACAGAAGCAAACAAATGAGGAAACAACTTCTTTATTAACTGGAAGGGGAGATGTCCAAGACGCTCGTGCCATCGCAGAACAGTAGATCTATCATTCACACCAGACAAGTGACCACTCGTGGCAGAAATCAACGCTGAAGCAACTTGTACCGGCAGCCTGTAGAGCCCATCAGTAACCGAACCAATCCCAATCTTCTTCCCCGTCACCAAGTCCTGCAGGGAACAATGATCAGCAGAGAAAATTAGATTACAGTTTAATTCTTTAGTAATACTGCTGACAGAGAGTAAGTTCACAGGAATATTTGGAACATGCAGGGCATTGTGGAGATGGTATTTGTTCAGCAGGGACAAGCTCCCTTTCCCAGCTACAGAGATAGAAGACCCATCTGCCATAGACACGCGTTGCTTGCCAGAGGAAAGTTGATATTCTTGAAAGAGTTTAGAGTCCCCTGTCATGTGGTGAGTGGCTCCACTATCAACAATCCAATCACCAAGAGAAGGGTTACCTTGATCAGTCGAGGCAACGAGGGCTTGGGCTAGCTGAGCCCCTTCAGACGTGGAGGACTCCTCAGGGGTAGTAGATAGACGGCTGATGTACGCCTGTAGCTCCTTGAGTTGAGCAGGAGACAACTTGGACTTTGCACCACTAGAAGAATTGCTCTGACTGGAATCAGACACAGTAGGGCTACGCTTGCCAGAGAGAGGACGACCTCTGACCAGTCTCTTCTCGGGATGAAGATCCCAACAGAAATCCACCGAATGCCCCAACTTGTGGCAATGAGTGCAATGTCGGGCAGGACGCTGCCCAGTCCCTGAGGCACGGCTGACAAAGGCAGAAGGGCCATGACCAGTGTCAAGATGCATCACCTGGCGACGTTGTTCTTCAGACTCAACACGAGCATATACTTCCTCTATCCCCGGAATCTCATCACCATTAAGAATCTGGCTACGAATAGACTCAAATTCATCCCGCAGGCCTCCCAGAAACAGAAACGTACGGTCCATCCATTCCTTTTCCCAGTAGAGGGAATGATCTGAACCGCACGTCCACTCATCAGTCACATGATAATCTAGCTCCTCCCATTTGGTCTTCAGGGCAGCATAGAAGGCAGCAACAGATAAATCACCCTGTGTCAGAGAGTAAATACTGCGTTTAATCTGATAGGTGCGCAGATGTCGCTTCTTGCGACCATACATCTTTGCAAGCACAGTCCACATATCAAAAGAGGTCGGCTTCCGCAGAATGAGGGGCTGGATATCGGATGACACGGAGCTGATAATCCACACCTTCACTTGGCTGTCCTCCAACGCCCACGTTGCCCATTGAGGATCAGATTTGATGGGCGCAGGTTTGTCGCCAGTGATGTAAGAGAGACGCCCACGGCTAGTAATCCCAATCTCGAGAGCGGCAGACCAAGATAGGTAATTGTCCTTGGTCAGACGGATGGAGGTGACCTGGAGCGGCACGTTCTCAGTCTTGGAGGCGCTGCCCGTGTCAAGAACGGCATCTTTTTGAGTCCCCATCGCTTCTGCCATCACAAACAAGCACACAGCAACAAGAGGCACAGCAGCGGGAATGAGGCAACGGCGACGGGAAGGAGGCAGCGGCGACGGCGGCGGGAATGAGGCAGCGGCAACGGAAAGCAGGCGACGGCGCAACACAGAGGCCACCCACGGTGGCAGAAACAAAGAACGGGCCGAACGGAGGACCGCGGAGGCGCAACAGAGGACGGCGGCGGCGGAACAAAAGGACGGCGGCGGCAGAGCAGGGCGACGTCACAAGTGCAGCAGCGGCGCCGGAACAGAGGACGGCGGCGGCGGAACAAAGGACAGCGGCGGCGGAACAAACGGGCAGCAGCGGCGCCGGAACTTCAACGGCGTCGGGCGACGAAAAAACTTGACGATCCTCGGAAAAAACGCTTCTCCAACTCCTCTGGCTCTGATACCATGTAGAAACACGAACCACAAAGAGAGAGAGTGGAGAACAAACACACAATCTACGTGGAAAACCTCAGAAAGAGGTGAAAAACCACGGGGAGGCTTTGACCTAGGGGCTCACCGCAACCCTAGGAGAGAGAAAATTATATTTCACTTAATTCAACACTAAACACAAGTGACAATATAAAGAGGGAGAGAGGAGAAGCCGCCTAGGGTACCGAGCCCGCCTCGGTACCCGCGCCCCATAGAACCGGGTCCAGATATGGACCCGGTTCCCATAACAACATATTCTAACAAATCCAATTGGGTGTGATCCAAGCAGTTTAATATGTACTTGATCAGTCAGCACCCCATTAATGGCGCTCTTGTAATATATTTATAATATACAAGGGTATTAATGTACCCTAATAATTGTAATATTTATGTAAGCATGTCAAATAGATCTGCTTCTCACTATTGCTTTGTTTGTTTTGTCTCTCCCAATCTCCTCCTTCTCTTGTATATAGTTATTGAATGAATCAACATTTAAAAAATGCCACACTTAATATCATTGCCTATGCATCTGCAAATTGTGTAGCATCCTGATGTAAGACAATTGATCTCTAGTTGTTATATTTTTATTAGAGTGGATCTAGTGTCTTGGAGCGGAGAGAAAACAGAAATAGATCTATGACTGCTATAAGCCTATAACAACCAAGGTCACATGGACTGGATATTTGTTGACTGAATTGGGAGTATCTATTGCAAGATTAACCCTATTTTTTAACAATTTAACTGCTCTACAAATATCTTTCAATCTCATCCCTCACAGTCAGATGAAACACATTGAGAGATTGATGATTTCATGATGCAGAACGTTGAAGACAAAAAGATTGAGCTTCATTGTCATTGAATTGAAAATTAAGTGGCTAATTTATTCATGAAAGGCCTGGAAAAGCAGAAGTTTTAGTTTTGAAGGGCAATATTTCGAGGGTTCAAAACTATGCACTTCTTAACGGATGCTATTGAGATGTTCCAGATCTGGATCCATTTTCTTTTGAATCTGGTTCAGATCTGAGAGACGAGTATTTGTTTAAGTATGGCTACGAGTATTTGTTTAAGTATGGCATGTTTATTATCTCATGTGACATTACTGCATTTCTGTTCTATACAGCAGGCAATTGTTTCTCTTTTCCTGTACTGAAAGATTAGTATATAATACAAGAGATAGGTCATGATCCATGCATCGGTAATGGGGATTGTATATCTGCTCCTTCATCATCACTCCTGTTTCTTTATGCTGATTGGTAGAGACCTAGCAAATCCTGTCCTGCTGATGTAAACTATCCATGTCGAAATCCTTTGACCTTCTATATCCTTTCCAATTAGAGGACTTAGTCTTGATGTTTGATCTGTGGATGGAAGTATAGTGTCCAGGTTGATCAAGCAATGGGAGATTCTGTTCCAAAATTTTTAGCTTTCATCTCTGCCATTTACTTATATCCTAGACATGTCACAGTGCACAAATTTTCAGTTCATATTTGGATGCCTTATATAACAAATTTGTTTGAGCCAACCATTTCTTCCAGACGAATGCACATGCAGGAACTATATCTTGGCAACTTTCACATTGTAATGATTTGGAATGTATATGCAAGAACCATACCTTGTCAGGTTTCACATTGTAGTGCATTTTCTTTTTTCACGTGTTTATTCCAGAATGATAATCCAAGTTTATTCTTAAGAAAGCTTTCCAGTTGGTTCTTCAGGCAAGTTTCTATTCAGATTCTTGCTGTAATCAAAGACAGTGTTCTAGCGGTTTCTGGAGGAGAAGATTTATCTTCTGCTTCAAATGGTGCTTTTTCATTTATTAGTCAGTTGATTTCTCGCATTTGTAGACGTGGTTCAGCAGGTAATGGGAGTGCCATTTTTGCCAACATGATATCAGAATTGCACCAGAGCAAAGTTAATGCTGCTTTTGTTGTAGGATGATATTTGCGATTCTTGGTTGAAATTTTATTGCCTTCCATTTTTCATTTTGCATTAGAAGATTCCATGCATCTATTCTTTTACATTGTCTTGATGGACTGCCTTGAAAATTAAAAAAGCCTTCTAGAAACAATGACGTTCTTTGTCTTAAGTTAAGAAACCTCTCGAGGACTGCTGAAAAATAAAACCTGCATCATTATTTCCAGAAATTCTATTCAAGTTATGTTTGAGATCTTTAGGGGTTCCCCCCCTCTTTTTGTGAAGTTGAAAATGTTATAAGAACTTGATATATATGACATTATAGAAAACATACATTTCTACATCCTTGAAAGAGTTGAAATAAAGGCTTTTCAAATGTCCTTACTCCTTAGTTGCAAATTGCCAAAATAGGGACAAATGGTGCTAGTCAATATTTAGCATGCTAGTCCCTACCATCAAAGTCAGCAGGGCCCGTTTTGGGATTAGTTAGCTGCAAGTCATTCTGACCGAGTTGGTCCCTTTAGTTATCCAGAATTTGGTACATTTGATGATTATTTTTCTATCATTTTTTAAACAAATTCTGGATAAATCTTGGAAAACTAAAAACCTGTTGTGAAAGGTAAAACCAGGCTGTTTCTATGTTTTACGGATTTTCCCTCTTCAGAAGTTAGAAATGAGCTATAAAACCCAAACTATCGCTCCCAAACTCTATCTTTTGGGTTCTCTCTCTCTCTCTCTATATATATATATATATATGTATATATATATGTGGATCAACTACCAGGCTGAAAATTGAAGGTTACCTACCTTTCTCTTTTTATATACAGAATATATGCAGACATAATGTGTGAAATATACATATACATTTGAGTCCAACATTCTTAATATCGTAGAATATGTACACAACAACTTGGATAGAGTTGGAGCGACTCATCCCATCTGGGCTTTTAAGGCCTTGACCAACCTGTGTCTACCTTCTGTTTTTGATGATTTAGTTTGCAATTTATGTTGGTGCTTGTGAAGATATAGAACTTTTAGGGTTTAGACTTGTAACCTGTTGGTTAAAGAGTGGCTCCACCAATTGTCACATAAGCTCTAATTCCAGAGCTTTAGTTATTGATTGTTAGTTCTGTAATTTGCCGTTCGCTGACTATGGTTTTTTGGTAATCTTTTTAGTGTATCTGTTTGTGTTATTTCTTGTTCCTTTTGTTCCTGAGATAAAGACATCAATCAAAACCACTTTATGACCATCACGTATCTCTTCCCCATGTTAAAATTTAAGAAGGTTTGATTGGTTACTAGGTTTTATATTTTATGACTTTGGTCTTAAGTTATGAACATCATTGATCAGTTTGGAACACTTATTGATACCTTTGGTTTGTGCTTTAACAATAGTTTTTTTTTTGCTTTTATTCATTCTTCTCTCCGCAGAAAAGCTTTCTGTTTTTTTACCAAACCTGGGTAGCTACATATATTTTGTGATATATATGTTTATAATTTTATCTACGCTTTGCAATTTACATATTTATTGTTTTCTTATTTTCTTGGTTTTTTTTATTTTTATTTTTTTATTTTTTCTGTTATTTTTGTCAAATGACAACCGACAGTTGCCACCTGTTGGCTAGCCATGCAGCTGGATTTTCTGTACATTGGGTGAGCAAGTGGCTAGCCCTCTCATTCTGTCGACATGATTCATTTTTCAGCTGTTTGTGTTTGCTGAGCGTTTCTTAAAAAATTGAACACATTTTGTTTAATTTCTTTGTACATTCTTTAAAGTTTGTTTGTGGTTCTTGAGGTTGTGATTTGTAAAGCTCTTTGTTTGTGAGGAGATTGCTGTTTGTCTTTGTGGGAGGCACCTTTTAAACTGCTGTCATAGCTTATAGTTGCTGTAAGCCCAATTTTATGTTTCTCATGACTTCTAGTCTTTGTCCTTTTATCGGGGGACTTATATTGGTTCAATAAATGGGAAGTTGGAGGGGCTATAGATGAATAATTCTTATATCTATAATCTAAGGAATAAATGGTTCTGAAAGTGGATCTCTTTTTTCCTTACAGATATCCTACTTCATGAGATGTTTCTTTCTATACTGAACGATGTGCGTGGATGTTTATTAGCCAATGTTGATTCCTCACGTTTGACGGAATCAAATTCCAGAGTGGTAGTTTGGCAAGGTTTGGTCAGAGCAATAAAAGACTCATATGCTGTAGAAAAATTTTCTGAAGGATTGTTGCTTCTGATGTTCAGAAGGCAAATTAATGATGAAGAAGCATATGGCGTACTCCAGATTCTCTTTTCTAAAGCTCTTAAGCATGATCTGGCAACAAGGTCATATTCGTACCTGTGTATAGATCACATTACAGAACTTGGTGGTGTGGATGACTGTTTTCCCATGTTTATTTTTGCATTACATGTGTATGCTGTTTGTATCTTGGATGTGCAATTTTAGTTACATAGCTCCAAATGTCATTGCTGCCACTGAGACAAATGGATCCCCTTGTTAATATTCATTAAGGACAGAACTTCATAACTGTAAATGAGTAATTGTGCTGCCAATGAAGTTGAAAGAGAGGCCTGAATATGGTGGGAAACTGTGGAATCTTATGCTGCTAGGACTGGAGGCATACTAAGGCATGAAAGGCTGGCATTTGACTTCCTTTTCCATCTATTCACTTTCTTCAGCTCTATTTCTGAGTGCACTGGTACTAATACAGCTTATTGTCCTTTCAACTTTTCATTCAATCAAGATTTCATAATTTTTTTGCAGACCTGATTATGAAGTCTTGTGTTTGTATATTTGTATGTATGTATAAGAGCCTCATGCTCATATCCTGAACATCTAGGGGAACAACCATGCTTTTGCTTGGGTGATTTAAGTATATAGCCCGAACATGAATGTGCTCTTGTTAATTTGAAGCAAGCTTAGAATCCAGATACATGCTATTTGGATCCAGCCCTAGTTACAAGAGCCTAGGAGGAACCAGCATCACCACTACCATATGGGCATGAAGGTGGGTGTACTGGCTAAGAAATACCATTTAACTATTTAAGGCTTTGCATGGCATAAAGTACTTATCATAGTCACAAAAAATGCATTTTTCCTCGAACAAAACATGAAAAAATGCGTAAATAAATTAGCCGTTTAAAACTAAAAAAAGACGCCATTTGTTAAAATGCAAAAAACACAAAAAAAACGCTTTGTTTCTTTTTTTTTCTCACATTTTTTCCGTTTTTTCATTTTATTCGTCTTTTTCATGTTTTTTTTTAATTCCAATCTGTTTTTTTCATTTTCTAATTTTTTTTTTGTTGCAAATCTTCTTATTTTTGATGTTTATGTTATTAGTTTCTCACTTATTTTATTTTCCCATCATTTTTATTTTTTTAATTTTGTAAAGATTGACAGTATTTTTATCGTAATTTTCCTGTATTTTTCAAGCTCGTCATATTATATTCAAAAAAAGCCTTGCCGTTTAAAATGCAAGAAAGTTTTGTTGGACTGTGGTACTTATATTGTGATTGGCTGTCAAAAATGATGTCCTCGCTGTGTTGAGTTGAACAGCTTTGGTAAGGCCTTTATTATGTGTATCTGAATTGTTTCCTATGGTGCTGGTGAAGAGCAGTCACAAATATTGTTATTGGGTTTTAACTGGTTAGGATTTTTTCAGATATTTGCTAGTGAGGTTGTCGTTCTCAGGAAAGTTTTTGGAATTTTCAAGGTAAGATAAACAAGCACAAAAAAGGTACAAATAAAATAAATGAAAAGCTAAAATTGTTAAGACTACAATTTGGTAGCCAAGCTAATGTAACAATTATCAAACAAGTCAATAACTAACAAGTAACATGTGACGAGATAACAATCAATACTAACCGTAAGCACCATAAGTTAGCCAACAACTAATAAGTCATAGTGTTACACCAAGCTATCAGCAAATCATTGCTTTGGAAATTGTAAAAATGCATCAACAAGATTCAAAGTTTAAAATTTCAACTTTCAAGGACAAGAGTTTCAAGCTTTTTCTAAATTCAACTTTTAAAATCTATCCCTCCCTTCCTGTGTGTGTGTCTCTCTCTCTCCTTTTACACCTTTGCCACTTCTAAAGTGTAAAAAATGTTTGCTTTAAAAAACCTTCTTTTCTTGTGATAATGCTACTATATTATCTTGAGAAATTTATTTTTGGCGATAAATTGAAAATCTCATCATGTTTTCCTATAAAAATATTTTCTTTTGTTTTAAAAATGCAAGAAATGAAAACCTTGGTGAAATTAACCTTTTAATTCTTACGTCTGCATGAATTATTATTTCTTAACTCAAGGAATTTGTTCACAATCATTATGGATTGACAAATATTCATGTTACCCTAAACCTTGCAAAGAAACTGTAGTTTGGGGAATTATCCGGACATCCTCTTCTAAGCAGTTATTGTAAGAGTCACATGGGGCTCATTAATATATAGATTATAGAACCATGACACTAAAAGGAATGATTATGTGATTCAGCCTGTCAATGCAAATGGAATGAGGATGAAAAATGAACAAGTACTTATCTTCTTCCTCACAATGTTATGGCCATGTGATGTGCTTATCCTGTGTTGTTTTGATTGTCAAAATGATTTCTTAACCATGGTTGCTGAGAAGGTCTTAGTTTGTAGGTAAAGGATGATAAGTATGTGTTCTTGTCATATGTGGCTTTGGTGGACCTAGACAACATGCTTCATGATCCTTTTTGAGTGTTCTATTTGTTGTACAGGAATCTGTTCACTGAGAAGTTTTTACTTCGGAAAGTGTTCCCCATCCCTTGCTTGAGATGGATATTGCAGTTTGCTGTCTTCCAATGTGCACCTTCTACAAATATGCGTGAGGTACATGCCACTCAATGCTCTCTAGGGATTTTTGGAAGCTTAATCAAGTTATGGTCCCAAAAGGAGTTCGTGCAATCATCTCCCATGGATCAACAAGCATGTATCCTTTTTCCTTGTATATTTTTTTCGGCTCCACTCGGGTTCCATTTGTTGACTTCCTGAAATATTTCTTAGATATCTCTGCTGCTGTTGGTCTCATTTTAGAAAAGCTTTCTAAAGAAAGTCTTGATGCAATAGATGTGTCACACTTACTTCTTCAAGGAGTTAGCAGTATAGTCAACAAATCAAACTCAATGAGTTCAGGTGTAAGGAAAGTTTCGCATCTTGCTGATTGTGTTTCTTTTTCTCTCTTGAATGCTTATTTTCAGATAGATTGGAGAACCCAGACCATTTGATTCGAACAATGGCCAGCAGTGTGGCTTTGGCATTCTCCAAAGTAGTTGATCCAAAAAATCCTCTTTTCCTTGATGATAGGTGTAAGGAAGAAACAGTTGATTGGGAATTTGGCCTCCCTTCTAAAATTAAAGGGCTTAAGATTGATGTGCATGAGACAGAAAACAAAGTAGAGACTGAGCAGTCTTTCCCTATGCTCGACTCAGAATTGAACATTCAACCTGATGATGTCAGGCACGAAACAAATGATGATATGATGACTGAATCCTCTAAACATGCTAGGAGCAAGAATTTAGATAGTAGAGTACCTGTCAGTGGCGTAAAGCTATCTGAGACCACTTTAGTTGATCCTGATGAAATTGTAGATCCAGCAGCATTATGTAATGAACATCGTTATGCGGAAGATAGTGACGATGCTGAAAGCAGGGACTCTGAAGCTTCTAGCGAATCTTCTCTTCAACCATATGATATGTCGGATGACAATATGGATCTAAGAAGAAAATTTTCTCAATTGACAGATATTGTTACAGCTCTCCGCAAGTCTGATGATCCTGATGGTGTAAGCTCTTATGCACTATTTGCCTTCCTGTCATGAAAATTTTGATTCTTTTCAATGCTTGACTTTACTTGATGTTACAAAAGATGGAGAAAAGAGAGGGGAACAAAAGAGAACGAGAGAAAGAGAGAGAGAGAGTGAGAATAAACTATCGTCCCTTTATTGCTAACCCTAATATCTTATTTAAAGAGAGAATAGGGGTCGGCTAGAGTCTTTACACAAGAGAGACACATAAAGATATAAATGACTAAAGAAGACTAACTTTTAAATGATTAGGAAACTACCACACTTAAGTATAAACTTTCTAATTTCAACACTCCCCCTCAAGCTGGAGCATAGATATCAATCATGCTCAGCTTGTTACAACATCTAGAGAAATCACCAATAGGAAGAGCCTTAGTAAACATATCTGCTGCTTGATCTTCAGAAGCTACATGAACTGTAGACACCAATGTTATCCGTATCGTACGATACGCACGCGTATCGTACAATACGTATCGTATAGGTTGAAGAAACCTATACGATACGTGTTCGATACACGATATGCATGCGTATCGTACGATATGGGGCCTGTATCGTATGATACGGGCGATACACCCCCGTATCGTACGATACAGGAGAAAACATAAAATTTCTTATTTTTTATAAGTTTAAACACTCCTCCCTCTCTCTCTTCTTCTATTTAAAGACTCCAATAGACATAGGAGGGAGAAATTTTGCCTATTTTCATAAAAATTAACCGAGAATTCATCAATTTGGGAGATATCATCATTGAATCATGAAGGATGATAACTGTATGTTTGAACTTATAAAATTGTGATGTAATCTAAGTCCTAAAACTCCAAGTCTTAAGACTCTAAGTCCTAAAATTTTATAAAATTTTCAAGTTTAAAATTGTGATGGATGCTTATTATGTTAATTTGAGTATTTGATTTTTTATTTTTGAATGTATTGTTGATAGTATACACATGAATATTCCTTATGTATGATGATCTTTTTTATATTTGAATACATTTTTTATTTTTCTTGATTTCTGATTTTTTGTTCATTTTTTTCAGATTTTTAAGGATTTTTGTCTATTTTTTTCTGATTTTTAAATATTTTTAAAATTAAAAAAATAATTTTATGATACGTTACCCTACATTACGATACGGCGTATAGGTCGGCCCGACCGATACGCGATACGCTACGCCTTTTATAACATTGGTAGACACAACACTTCCTTGTATAAGATCCTGAACATAATGACAATCGACTTCTATGTGTTTTGTTCTCTCATGAAATACTGGATTATTTGCAATGTAAGTGGCAGCCTTGTTATCACAGTACATTTTCATAGGAAGGGGAACTTCAATACTCATATTTGTTAGTATAGATGTAACCCAAGTCATCTGAGTAGCCGTTTGAGCCATTGCTCTATATTCAGATTCTGCACTTGAACTCGAAACTATATTTTGCTTCTTTCTTCTCCATGATATGAGGTTGCCCCCAACAAAGATACAGAAGCTTGTAGTGGATTTTCTGTCATCAACTGACCCTGCATAGTCAACATCACTGTAAGCAACAATTTTTAAAGATTCACCTTTCTTGAGAAAGAGGCTCTTGCCCGGGGATGACTTTAGATATTTCAAAACCATCAATGCAACATCCCAATGGACTTTTCTAGGTTTTTTCATAAACTTACTTAAATTCCCAACAACAAAACTAATGTCTGGTCTAGTCATAGTGACATACAGAAGCTTGCCCATAAGAGACCTATAAGATCTTGAATCCACTGGCTTCGATTGATCATCATGAAGATGAAGACGTGGATTCATCGGGAGATTAGCCGGCTTGGCTCCTAACATCCCTGTATCCTGCAGTAGGTCAAGCACATATTTCCCCTGAGACAACACTACACCTTCTTTGTTATGGGCAACCTCAATCCCAAGAAAATATCGCAAGTGACCAAGATATTTCGTGACAAAGTGCTTCTCAGGGAAAGTCTTTGTGACCGAAATTTCTTGATCACAATCACCTGTCAGGATAATGTCATCAACATAAACTACCATAACAACTATACCTTTGGAGGTCTTCTTGATGAATAGAAAATGGTCCAAAGGAGATCTTTCAAATCCACACTGTGAAACGACCTCAGATAATTTGTGAAACCACGTCCTAGGACTTTGTTTAAGTCCATAAATTGCCTTCTTCAGACGACACACTTTTCTACACTCCCCCTGTCGCTCGAACCCTGGGGGTTGTTGCATATATAGTCTCTTCAAGATCACCATATAGGAAAATATTCTTCACATCCAGCTGATACATAGGCCAATCAGAGTGTACCGCAACAGAGATAATGAGGCGAATTGTACCCAACCTAGCCACAGGAGAGAAAGTCTCAAAGAAATCAACTCCATATGTCTGGGTGTAACTCTTAGCCAAGAGAAAAAGTATAAAAGAAATCAACTCCATATGTCTGGGTGTAACCCTTAGCCACTAATCGAGCCTTATATCTCTCTACAGACCCATCTGAATGATATTTGACTGTAAAGATCCATTTAGAGTCAACAATATCACAATTTGAAGGAGGATCAACCAATTCCCAGGTACCACGTTGTAAGTCATCTCATCTTGCATGGCTTTTCGCCATTTACAGTCTAGTAATGCCTGTTGATGACTAGTTGGTACAGTATGAACTGTCATGGCATGAAGAAATTGCTGCAAATTGTCATCAAGGTGGTCAGTGGAAACAAATTGTGAGATAAGATGCATAGTATACTGTCTCTTGCCTTTGCGCAGGGCTATAGGCAAATCCTGAGAAGGATCAATGTCAGGTATACTTACTTCAATGGAGCTCACATCCTGAGAAGATTCTGATGGTCGACCATGAGAGGGATCCTGCCGACGAGTGTATACCAATGGAGGGTCCTGAAACCTATTCATAGTCAGAGTAGGAGAAGGAAAAGATTGCAACGGGACTGGAGGGATAGGTAGAGGAATAGGACATGGCATCTCAGATGACACAGAAGTAGGACTAAGGTAGGACTGAGACTTGAAGAAAGTAACATCCGCACTGATATACTCTTTGTGAGTTACTGGATTAAAGCATTTGTACCCTTTTGGTTTCGAGGATAGCCAACGAACATACACTTAATGGCTTGAACAACAAGTTTATCACGTTTAGGCCCAGAGGTTGTGAACAAAACAAGTACAGCCAAATACTTTTGGTGCAACAGGAAATAAACTTCGATTGGGATAAACAAGTTTAATCGGTACTTTGTTGTCAATAGAGGATGACGGTAAACGATTTGTCAGGTAACAAGCCGTGAGTATGACGTCACCCCATAAGTATGCAGGTACATGATTATGAAACATTAGGGTACAAGCAACAGTTAGAAGTTGCCTATGTTTTCGTTTGGCAACTCCATTCTGTTGTGAGGTATGAAGACATGTAAATTGGGGAGGGATACCATTTTCAGCATAAAAGGTCATTAAGATAGATGATTTGAACTCAAGAGCATTATCAATGCGAATACACTTAACAAGAGAACCAAACTGAGCTTTTATTTCAATAATCAAGTTTGTGAGAATAGATACTACTGTAGACCTTTCTTTCAAAATAAATACCCAACTAACTCGAGATTAATCATCAACAACAACCAGAAAATACCTAAACTTAGATCAGCTAGCAACCCTGCTAGGACCCCACACATCAACATGAAGAAGATCAAACAACCCTTGACTTGATAGACTAAGACTCGAAGGAAAACTACTACGAGTATGCTTGCCAAGTTGACAGGCCTCACATTGAAATGGCTCTGGGATTGAAAGATGAGGTAGGATGGAACAGAGCTTGGACCTTGAAGGATGACCGAGCCTGAGATGCCACTGAAAGGGTGTAGAATCTGATGTAGAAGTGGTAGCAGCAAGACTCATAGGGGCCGACATGATGTAGACGCTCCCTTTTTCATAGCAACCACCAATAGTCTTCCCAGTTTGTAAGTTCTGAAATGAGCATGCACCAAGGTAAAAAATAATGTGACAGTGTAAATCAGTAATCAACTGTTTAACAGAGAGCAAATGAGATGGAAACTCAGGAGCGTATAAGACATGTGGAATGGTCATAGACTCAGAAAGCTTCGCATCTCCATAACCCAATATAGGTGACATTCTACCATCTGCAATTTTGACATGACGTGGCTGAGAGAATCTATGCAACGTAGTGAAAAAACCAAGTCTACTGCAGAAATGTCTCGATGCTCCTGAGTCAATAATCCAAGAGATATCTGAATCAGGAGTGGATGTACCCGTAGAGAGAGCTCGATCAATCAAAGTAGTGGAAGCTGAAGCCTGTGGGGCTTTGTGTGCCAAAAACTGCTCATATTCAGATTTGTCAATGCTAACTGTGACTGTAGATCCAAAGGAGAAGGAATTCTTAGTTCCTTTATAATCATTGCCACCATCTGGTTTGCTAGTCTCAGCCATAATGAACACAGGGAGCACCAAAACAGTTTTGCAGCAATTTGAACACACAAAAGAACGTCCAACTTATAAGTAGTCAGTTAGGTAAGGGGCCCATCAATAGCACAGAACTCAACAATATCACTCGCTATCGCAGCACCAATATCATTCGTCAAAGGGCTGATCAACAAAGTAAAAATCAACAATATCACATGCAGCACCACTGCCACATGCCACTAATGTCACAACGATGATTATGCCAACATCTTCTAAGTATATGTATACTTTTTCAAAGTTAGACGTGAGCAGTAATATCATAAGTTGTGCGCAGATTTAACGATAGCCAACAAAAACTTATTTTTAGGCAACTTCAGAATTTCTAACGTGACCTCAGACTTCAACGACATAAGAAAACAGTGTTGTGCGTCATTCCATGACTTCCACAATAGATTGCGTAGGTCCCCAAATGTTTATGTTACAGTCAGCGGTCTTGAGATAGAAACGTCCTTAAGACATTAACCAATGTCGACTGCCACACCGCTGCACATATAAATTTCTGTCGATGTCCGTGGCTTCAATGTATCGACATCCAGATATTGATATTTTTTTTTTATCAGATCTGATATGATCCACATTCCAGAACTGATCTTGTCATCTCCCACACAGCAACGACCAGATCTAGCCTGAACTTCTTCTTCAACAGCAGAAATTAAGAAACTTTTGATACAAGCCCTTGCAGTCTTCTACCGTTCTACGTGCCAGATCAGAAAAAAAAAATGTTCCACTGCAACTCCCACGCGCAACTTCCATGTAGTTGCTTATGCTGCACTACATCCACGTTGGGGACCTAATCACACATACCTCTCACGTGTGATTAGGTTCCCCTTCCACGCTGCTCCACTAGTTTTCGATCAGCAGAGAGAAGAGAGAAAGGAAGGGTAGAGAAAGAAAAGAAAAGAAATAGGAAGAGATAGGAGAAGATGTCGCTAGAAAATCACGTCAACCGTCGCCGGAGAAGGATGGAGATCACCGGCTCTGATATTACAAAAGATGGAGAAAAGAGAGGGAACAAAAGAGAACGAGAGAAAGAGAATGAGAATAAACTATCGTCCCTTCATTGCTAACCCTAATCTCTTATTTAAAGAGAGAATAGGGGTTGGCTAGAGTCTTTACTCGACAGAGTCGACACATAAAGATATAAATGACTAAAGAAGACTCTAACTTTTAAATAATCAAGAAACTACCACACTTAAGTATAAACTTTCTAATTTCAACACTTGAGATGGACTGATATAACAAAATTGTCCTCTTTGTTTGTGGTTAACTTTGACATGCATGTTTTCTTCTATTTTTTCTTGTTCTTAGGTCGAAAGAGCTCTTTATGTTGCTGAAAATCTCATACGAGCAGCACCAGATGAACTTCAGTATGTGGCAGGAGATCTTGCTAAAGCACTTGTTCATGTCCGATGCTCTGATATAGCTGTTGAGGGGGAAGAAGAATCTGATGAGCAGAAGCGGCAAAAAGCACTTGTTGCATTGGTTTTTTCATGTCCATTTGAATCTTTGGATGTTCTCACTAAGTTGTTATATTCTCCAAATGTGGATATCAGCCAAAGGATCCTAATCCTTGATGTGCTGACAGATGGAGCTCTTGAACTCTCTCATGCTAAGAGCACTATAGGAGTGAAGTGTCAAGATCAATCTCTTGTTTCAGTTGTTGGTTTAGGAAGTCGACCATGGTATGCTCCTAGTAGCAAAGGACCTGCTGGTGCTGGCCCCTGGAAGGAGATTTCAGAGACTGACACATTGCTGAGTTGGTCACATAGGTATGAGAGGAAACTCCCTACTAAATCAGTGCATCTCAAAATGGGAAAGTCTCGAAGATGGGGCAGCCAATCATTGAAAATACATGAAAACCTTGAGTGGACAAAAAACAGATTTCCGATGTATGCTGCGGCTTTTATGCTTCCAATTTTGCAAGGATATGATAAGAAAATCCATGGTGTGGATCTACTTGGGAGGGACTTCATTGTTCTTGGGAAACTGATTCATCTGCTTGGAGTTTGCATGAAATGTATGGCTTTGCATCCAGAAGCATCAGCATTAGCTTCACCAGTGCTCGACCTAATTAGCTCAAGGTAAAAACTATTGCTTCACATGGACTTTTGCAGTTCCTTTTGTGTATATCTCAATTTAACTGATATGTCAATGTGCAGGATGGTTTCTCATCATGCTGAAGCATTTGTTAGAAGATCAGCCCTTTTCACGGCTTCATGTATATTGCTTTCTCTTCATCCATCATTTATCGCTTCCTCCTTGGTTCAAGGAAATGATATTGCCAGAGGACTTGAGTGGATACGAACTTGGATTCTTCATGTTGCTGAAACGGACATAGACACTGAATGTTCATCAGTATGTTTACTTTACTGAGAAAAGGCTTTAATTTCCTGATTACATTCATTTCCTCTCTTCACAATTTTTTCATGGTTCATAGATAAACTAGTTTGCACTGAATTTGCTTTTTAGAATTAGCATGATCAGTGCGTTTCCTAATTAGCATATCCAATGTGTTCAAGGTCTGACAAATCAGTTTTAGGTCCTTTGACAGTGTCTATTTAATGTACCACACTTTATTTTATCTTATTTTTTTCTGGGTGATAAAGCAGTCATTCGTGTTGCATCTAAAGTAATTCATGGGAAAACAAAGAATTGCATAATGTTTGGATAGAATGCAGAAAGATTAGTTGGCATCTTGTTAGTGAAGACTGAAAATAAACTCTTACGTGACGGTTCAGGATACATCACTTCCATACAACTCCCATCCCTTTCTGTAACCACCCTCTCTAAGTCTTTTTTTATTTTTTTCAAGCTACCTGTTGGCTCCTTCTTGATCAGTAACATTTAGCACATTTCTTGTTGTACTTTTGCAGCTATCATGCTGAAAAATTCTGAACCAGGATTTCTGTTTCTTTTTTTCATGCGAAGAGAAAATTACCTGTAATTTGTAGCTGCTGAAGTATTTTCCTTTTTCTTTCCTTAATTAATGGGGTTCTTATCAGTGCTGTTCTAGCCAAGCTATTTTATAGAGCACACACAATTGAACGGTTCTTGGTTTTTCATTCTTATTGATCATGATTTGTTTCTGCATTAATTTGACCTTTCTTTTGTTCTATTGCTGTTGCATATCAAAAGTTGCTGGATTACATCTTTTCTGCTTTAGATGCTTATGACAGCATATTTCTTCAATCCACTTGTGCAGATGGCTATGGCATGCCTTCAACTTCACTCAGAAATGGCTCTTCAAGCTTTCAGAGCTGTTGAATCATCAGATTCTTCAGATGGAAGCATTTCCAATTTACTGAAAGGGTCTATCAAGTTCAAGTATAACATGTAAAATGAGATTTGTCGTAGGTTATTTGTGCATCAATCAAGTTTTATGTTGCTCATAAATGTAATGCCCCATTCTGTCATATTATCAGTGTGTAATCGCTCATGTAAATTGATGTGTATCCTGCCTGCTGATCTGCTATCTGCACAAAAATGGGATATGGCACTTACTAGATCTACAGGCTGCAAACTACTGGAAGTGGCTTTATCATAAAACGTAGGAAACAAATACAATTTTCTGTGTACTGGGGGTGAATCAAGGAAAACTTTCTATGGAGCAGAAAAGGTAAGATCCGGAGCATAATACCTGAAGTGTTCTACATCTTCAGTACCTTTTTAGATGCATTTCTATATAAAGATTTCAATGTTGGAGACCCCAGGATAAGTAACGCATGTCTACAGTCAATCCCATCTTTTTTGCATCATCCAGGCAGTGTGCAGCATAGCCCAGGTAGAAGCGTAGTCCAAGAATCGAGACTTGTACGTCATCAGGATCGCTATTATGTCTGGCTGGCTAAATAAGGTTTTCAGTTCTTAACAGAGGAGAGGTTTGAATTGTGGCTTGTCTGAATTTGGTTCGTCGTTTTCCTAGAAAACAAAGGTTTGACCATGCAGCCAACTAGAGTTCCATCTAAGACCATGGGCCTACGCAGTTGGTTATGTAGGCTCCTTCCTCATGGAGACTGCTGTATGTAAGCCTGTTGGATGACCAACTTCTGAACCCGTATCCTGTTAGACAACTGACTTCTGTAAGCCTGGTAATGTTCTATTTCATCAAATATAACTTTGATCCATGCGTTAATACATACTGGTTAGTAGTACTTTGGCTTCGGTGTCGTGGCTGCTTGAAACCAAGTCTCTTCCTGCTGAAGCAGGCCTTGTAAGACTCAAGACATCGGACAATCGAACATGCTGGGTTCTGCTGATAAAAAAACAGGGAAGTTCCTGTTCAGGTTATTACACGACTACAGCGGGCAGCCCTGGAAATTCAATTCAACAGATATATTGTGGGAAGGATGGTAGAAATCAGGCGAATTGAAAGAAAGGAGATATGCCCAATTTTTTAGTTGGCTAGTCTTGATTGCACTAAGCCATTTTGCTGACCTGATTTTAGTGTGAAGCTGGTGTTTCTTTTAAGGCTATTTTTGGTGTGAAGACCTTACTTAGCATAGTTTAGCATCACTTAACAACGTGGTCATTATTAATTTTTGAAATTAACTTTGTGCCTGTAAAGAAAATATTTTCCTTTGATATCTTTCCTCTCTTTCATATGGCGAAATGAACAGAGAAACAATTCTTTGCAGTCAATAGATAAGAAAAGCATATTCTATGAGAAAAATATTATATATATATATATATATATATATATAATATGTATATATATATATAGTGTTTTTAACAGGGGAGTAACCTTTTGCTCATCAATTCAGCGAGCATCTTCCTGTTTCTGGAATTCTGATATGGATTAAATGCTGTATACAGCTATTAGATGCAAGATGAAACTCCTAAGATCCGTTATCATGTAGCAGTTGAGTTTGTATTGTTCATAATAAAAGAGCCGGAGGTCCCTGACTATTTAACCATGGCCAAAGGGCGGACGAAACTAAAAACATGAAAGTGAACACGTTAGTAAGTAATCTATATCACCTTTAGAAAAAGTTATAATCGTAAGTTGCTAATTGATGAACTTCATCCTCAACGACACCATTATCGACCCTTGGAACTAAAGTAGCTCACGTGGAACACCTTTTGGGAGGAACACGGAGACTAGTAAACTACCATCTTGTTGTTGATGGTTATGAATTTGGAGCTAGGAGAGGGACGTAAGAATAAACAACAAATAAGATTTGTCATCGTCCCTTTCCCATGCCTTGGTGACAAAAGAGATATCTTGAAAAATATGGTAATGCTTGCGTGATCACTAAAAAAATGTGATATTATTTAGATGTAGATATTATTCCATTGTGGATCTGAAACGTCCACTTCCGTCAACTATATGCTGAAAAAAAAAGGTTTCATGTATTTTAATTAATACATTTTATGACTCTGATTATACGATTCCTTTTTTTTTTTCTGTTGTATTGTGAAAAAAGTTGGGATACTGAAATACACTACTTTTGGTGCCTTGGGATGTTGCTTCTAGTGTGTTTCAATTTATACATTAGGGGCTCTCTTTTTTGCAGTACCAAAGGTTGATACCTCTAATACTTGAATAATAGACTGTCTGCGTATCAGCTCCCCAGTCCAAGCTGTTGCACCAACCCTCTCGGGGTAGGACAGTTCATTTTTTCTGAAAGTCAAACTTGCAACCCTTCTCTCTCTCTCTCTCTCTCTCCTATTTCATCTAGGCCTCTCTTTGTCTGTGTAACTTCAGCTGGATCTGAGTTGGAGTTTCACGGTTTATTATCTAAAGAGACAATCCAAAACCCTTCCTTAAGAACTAGTTCTGTTCTAATTGTATCGGATGGTAAGAGGGAATTGTTTAGGCTGAAAATCCTCCAACACTCTCCATCTACCGTTCAGTAGCCTGAGCTCGTCTTTGCAGGCGTTATGGTCAAAGCAGAACCGAGGATTTTCTCTTAACTGGCTCGCTGAAGGAGTTTGTCCTTGAAAGCTTTCTTGCAGTGGCAAAAACATTTATGCCCAGTGTAGGCTACCAAGCCCAAACCAAAGTACAAGACTGACGTATGTATTAATGTACCGTTTGTAGATTGAGTGCATTGTCAATGCCGGAAAGCAGTGAGAACTGCCTGCTACTTCGCCCGTTGTTGGCCCCTAAAGAGTTTGTTCCCTAAAGAGTTTGTTCCAACTTATGAAATGAAATTCAAAGTCCAAAACAGAAGGAACAACCAACATTTGGCTTAATTCATTTTACATATAGCACTTTAGATCTAAGGATGTCAATACATCTGATTTAGGTTGAATTCAATCAAAATTGGATATAAGAAAAGATATATGACAAAAATTTGGATTACTTTCAGATTTAAGAAATGACATCCAATCAAGTTCAGATTAGGATTCTAATGTAAGTAAATATTAAATCAGATTTGGACTTGATTCAATTTAGATATAGTTTTAAATAAACATCCTATGTCCAAAGTCCATAGATTTTGAAAGTTGCGTCTTAATACAGACATGGATGTGAATAGACAGATCCGCTTCAGATGGCATTCATATTGTAAGTTCAGATATTGTGTAAAATTTTCTTCATTCACATGTGAATCCAAATTTGAATATGTAAACATTCAGAAAAGCCAAATATGGTAAAGAGTACATCCGATTAGAATCTGACCAAAGTCATCGAAAATTTCTTTTTCCAAATAATAAACTGAAATTCAAATTTAGCTGGATAACAGTTGAAAGAATAATATTCTGAAGTAGGCGGTTCTCCGAGCTTAATTAGTACATAGTTCCAAAGGTATTGACAAATGAAACTTTTTCTTAATAGTTCAAGAATGTTTTGAATTAACTCCTGTTACAAGCTTGAACCTGGTTTGCCCCAGTACAAGAAATGAGCTGAGCTCCGGTTCGATTCTTCGGCCAATTTACCTGCCCTAATTTCGATACCGATTGTAATACAAATGCACCAGATACAATACTCGGGAAGAGTTTATGGAAAGACGAGAGAAAAATAAAGAGATAAAAAGGCGAATCTATTGTCGATAGGCTAAGGCTTGCTTGCTCCACGCTCGTCATTACACCCAATTTAGAACAAATTTACAAACGAATTAGTAAATAGCAACAGAAAAGGAAAGTGAAAAATATGGACCAACGAGAGCTTGGCATTCTTCTGCAGAAGGGAAAGAAAAAGAAGAAAAGCCAAATCCTGACATGGCCATTGATCTCATCCTTTTACTGGGAAAATTGGCAGGATAGCCCAACCTTGATCCTTACTGCACTTTGATACCAAAGATTCTACTGGCGATTCTAGTTTTGGGGATGGTAATGTAAAGCACCCCATCTTTCACGTCAGCCTTTATCTTCTCCACCTGCGCGTTGTCAGGCAGAGCAATCCTGCTGCTGTACCTACCGTAGCTCTTGGCCGGCCATTTTCCCTCCTCCGCCTCCGCTTCCTGCCCTTCTTCTTCCTCCCGTCTTTGTTCATTTATCTTCTTCTTCGTAGTCATTTTCTCCGCTTTGACCACCAACATCTTCTCCTCCACCCACACCTTCACGTCTTCTTTGGTCATCCCAGGCATGTCGAACCTCATCCTGAACTCCTCCTCAGACTCCCTGATTTCCCATGGCGTCCTTCCCCGCCTGTACCCGTCGTCCCTGAAGGATGGCGGGTAGCCAAAAGGGTCCTCGGGCATCCTCTCCATCGCCTCCATCATCTGCTGCACGGCCCTTGCCGCCGGGAACCGATCCCATAGCCCTGTTTCTCCCATACCCACAATTTATAAGGCATATAAGTTTCGATTTTTATAAGCAAATCAGAGAGGCGATTCAGAAGGAGGAAGCAAATAGCAAACAAGTTAGCACAGAAGGACGATGGTACCTGAAGACGGAGGCTGGTGGTGCCTTTGGTGCTGCTTGCTCACTCCGTGCAGGTGATCCAGGCTATCCCTGCTGTCTGCGCCCATAGCCAACGGCCTCAAGTTGGTGGTTCGAAGATGTGGGTAGGTTGCCGAATTCCTTCCGGAGAAGAGGGGAATAGAGACTTTTACACTGCTGATGCTCATCCTCGCTGGTGAAGTGATAAATAAAGGTGTACTGTTCTATGACGTGTGAGCAGATTGTTGTGAATGAACTGCAAGGCAGCAAGGGGACCTTCAAGAAGAACCAGTAAATAACTTGACTGACGCTGAGAGGAGAAGCAACGAGGAAACAGAAATTTAAATCGGAAGAGAGGAAGATTCTGGAACGTGGGAGAATGTGGGGAGGAAGTGAAACTCAAGAACTGGCCCTGATGGACCAGTCTGGTGAAGAAATACGCTTCCTACTTCTGTGGGGGCTTTCGGGAGATCCACCAATATTCGATCTCAGAGGGGATGTGGGGCACCAGCTGCATTATTTGCCGAAAATTCTACATGAGTCCTTAGCTTTCATAGTAGTAACAGAAGCACCACAAGTTTTTGAAAAAATGAAATAATAGACGTACCTTAAATTTTCATTTCACTATTATTTCACGAGGCATGACTTGTTTAATTCAAACATTTGAAAATGACACATACGTACGTCAATGTGCTTTCCTTTTTCTTTTTTTTTAAGTTGAAGCCTGTTTATCCAGAAATATTTCTTTGAAAACATTATACTGAAAAAATAGCTCCTTTCTTCTTCTGCAGTTGTCACGTGCAAACATATGGTAGTTGCGAAGATATTTGGAAAGGTCGTTGGACATGTGAACTGCTTGCCATAAAACTGACGGTAAATTAGAATTGAGTTATCCTATACAAGTCTTTTCAAGAAGAATATGGCGCTTTGGCGTCAAGTTGAAAATCTTTCACAACCAACCACCCACCTCATGAAAGTTGAGCATATGACACGAAATAGCAGAAGCCAACTAGAGCTTTCGAGCCTTGCGCACGCTGGGCCAAGTTAACAAAATCCAATAGCTGGGCGATGGCTGCCCACTTGATTAAACTCACACTCATGAAATTTACATGGTTAATCAATAGCTTTTTCGATCTTATTTTTTCTTCAAAAAAGACAAGCAAACAAATCTGATTAGCACGAGCAAGGAGAGGAGGTCGGTTACGTGTATTCCATACAAAGATAAATGTAACGAAAATGTAAAGGATGTCGAACAGATGCATTGGTATCTTGTGAATGCTACTTAATGAATAATCATCCCTCTCCCCTCTAGTGATACGTTGGAAAGAGAGGAAGAGATTCTTGAAGTGTATGTAAGGTTAACAAAAGCGCGAACCGGCATAAACATTGTGTTTTCTTGTATATGGTTCTTCCCTCTTTCTGTCTTCTGTAGCAGCCCTTTTATATGGTATCGTTGTTAATGGCATTCTTGATTCAGCATCATCATGATAATCATCATATTCAATCTTCATATCTCAGTCCAACGAGAGGAACTCCTTTGCCTCCTTAGTATCTATCAAGCTTGATTGAATCGGTTTCATATTATGGAGGTGGCAGATCCAATCTGTAAGGATGAGCCTGTGTTTTATGAAGTTTGTGAATGGCTCTCATCTTGCTCCCAAACCACTACAAGAGTACTGGTTTTTAGTGTCGCTCTTCAAGTGTCATTGTAAACATTTAGTGGAGAGAAATATGTGCCACAAAAAATGTCAGTGAAAGTACTGCGGGTGAATCCCTTCAATGGCGTTATTTGCTTGTGCAACAGATGCATGTCTTCTATAGCAAAGTATTTGTGCCACTAAAAACTTTTAAAGACGCATATAATGTGTCATTGAAGCTTTTTATGTCTTCCACTACATGTCAGAAAAGTGCTTTATGGCATATAAAAACATGTCACTGACAAGGTCCTTCAGTGAGATACATTAAGTGCCATTGTTAACTTTCTATGGTATGCTTTCCATGCAACCAAAGGCCTTTTAGTGACACATGACACATGCCATCTAAGATCTTTTGGTGGCACATGTTTGCTTGCCATTATTGACGTTCTATGACAAGTTGAGCATGCCACTAAAAGGTTTTTCCGTGACACACAATGCATGCCATTGAAAATCTTTTAGTGGCACATGTTTGCATGTCATGTTGGCAAGTCTAGGGTGCCGCGTATATATATATATATATATATATATATGAGATACCTAATCGATATATATTTCTCCATAGTGCAATTTTGGCATAAAATAGTACCAGAGAAGTACACTTTGAAACATTACATTCTACATAATTATCAACATATAACTAATCATCATACAATACAAAAATCATAACATTCATGTAAGAAGTGTATTACAATAGTTGATCATAAAATATAAATTTTGTCACACATATATGTGGTCCATAACCAAAATCCCCAAGAGGGTATCTACTTGGATTGGGGGGATAATTCTTTTGGTACTGCTGTCTTGACTTCCATCATATTTTTGTTCATAGAATGCCTTCGGCTCCTCAGTAGGACCATGTCCACATCATTTTCAAATAGTAGGTAATTGCACAAAGTGCTCAAAATATTTTCTGAAATCAGTTTTTTTGGGTTATCATTTCAGAAGTGTACATGAATGTTATTGAGAAATTATTTGACAAGAGAAAATGGCCTCATATGTCAATAGGACACAAAAAAAGAGGATAAATCTTTGACAAAAATAGCAGCCCTAATTAGAAATTTTAGCAAATAAAATTTGTGTAGACCTTTGCAGCCTCTCTAAATCTTCTAAATAATTTGTTGCCTTACTTAAGGTATTGGAGAAAACATTTAGACATCCTTGCAGTTCATTGATTTTGATGAAATTCATGCTTTAACAGTTAGAAAGAAGACTAAAACATTCAAACTGCTCTCCTCTCCTGTGTCTGAGTATATTTTGTCTTCTTTCCCTTTTACTTATAATGTCTTTGGTTTATGCTTGTGTTTACTTGCAATGGAGCATCCTCCCACCAGTCTCAGTGCATGTTTGGGATTCTGTGTTTGGGGTAGTTGACATTTAAATCATATGTAAGCAGCTCCAGCCAAAATATATAAGCAAAGTTGAGATTTCTTCCAAGTCTCCTTGCTTACGTCTCTCTTATGATGAATGCAATCTATGTCCATTGCAAATTTCTCTCTCTATTTCCTTGCATTCTTTGATTTTCACACATACTCATTTCAAGTTGTCTATGCACTCTCAAAACAATATGCTTATGCAGTGCATGGTCAAGAGTATGAAGACCCACAAATGGGACTATTCCAATTCCTAAATGTTTTGAAGGATATGACAAAGGTGACAACAACAACAACTACTGAACTTACGTACTTAGATATCCTTGTAAATGAAAAGTCCATGAAGGCAATGGTGGACACAGGTGCAACCCACAACTTCTTCTCGAAAGAAGAGATGAAGACATTGGATCTCACCTTTGAGAATAGAGAGTTACACATAAAGGTAGTAAAGGCAAAGCACATCCGTGGAGTAGCCCAAGGTGTGGCTATAATAATTGAGAGTTAATAAGAAAAAACCAATTTCTCTATGGCACCCAAAGATGATTCTAGGCATGCAGTTCCTTAACTTAACGAAGATGGTCTCGATGCTGCATTTGAGAGCCATTGACATTCTAGATACAAGGTCTTTTGTATGGTTCCAACATTCGCAGCAATCCACTTGAGGAAGTTCCTAAAGCATGTAGGCAAAACATACTTGGTGGCAAAAAGGGAAGCGTTTGATGATTTCCTTGGTTTGGTCTTAGAGGTGCTTGCGCCTATCTTTGAAGAATTCATAGAAATGATGGCTGCAAAACTCCCGAGATGATTGTCATATCGACATGAAGTGAACCCATCGACTTGGAAGTGCACAACCACTTACCATGGCTATGAAATGGGTCCCATGAAATTGAAAGAACTTCAATGGAAATGCTAGTAAGAGGAATCATTAGGCCCTCCGAGGCTACCTTATGGTGCCCCCATGTTGTTCCAATTGAAGCATGACAACTTAAAGTGACTCTGTGTGGACTAACAAAAACTGAACAAAGTGATAGTAGAAAACAAGTCAAGCATTCCTCTAAATTGGACCTTCATTTAAGTTATTTGCAAATCCGAAAGAAGGGGCTGAACCACTTGTGTCACCCATTATGAAGCATACAAGTTTTTAGTTATGCCGTTTAGGTTGACGAATGCCCCTACCACCTTCTCAACATTGATGAATAGGATTGTCTACATGTATCTAGACAAGTTTGTGATAGTCTATCTCGACAACATTGTAGTATTCAACAACTTAGAACAGCATGTGGGATATCTATGGATGGTGTTCTAAGTCTTGAAGGCAAATGATCTGTATGTGAAGAGGAAAAGTGCCTCATCAACCAAGAAGAAATAAGTTCTCTCGGTCATGTTGGATAAGGTCAGTTGTGCATGGATACAATGAAGTGAAGGTCAATGCAGAGTAGAACTCGCCAACTAAAGTTTAAGAGTTGCAGCCCTTTCTTGAGTTGGTGAATTATTATCAGCAGTTCATCAAGGGGTATTCTCAGATTGTTGCGTCCCTCATTGATATGCAGAAGAAGAGTAGGACATGGGCCTAGGCAAGGCCAACTTAAGATGTTTTTCATAGGCTAAAGATGGTCCATATGCAGGAGCCTGTGCTGAAGTTACCTGATCATTTAAAACTATTTGAAGTTCATACTGATACCTCCAACTTTACTATTAGTGAGGTATTAATGCAAGAGGGCACCATGTTGCCTATGGAAGCCAAAACCTAAAGGATGCAAAGCGGCACTACTCTGTGTACGAATGAGATGATGATTATCATGCATTGCCTTTGTGTCTGAAGACATTATCTGTTGGGAGCTCAATTTGTTGTGAAAATGAACAATGTGGCCGCAAATTATTTTCAAAGTCAAAAGAAGTTAGCCCTAAAGCAAGCCCATTGGCCGAGTTCGATTTTGTGCTAGAGTACAAAGCAGGAAGAACCAATGTTGTGGCCGATGCACTAAGTCGTATGAAGCTCATGGCTAATCGGGCATAGGCTTCCGAACCATAGCTAGAGGGTGTTCTTTTTGAACATGTTCATGAGAAGTAGGGCTCCACGACAAAGCACCTAGTGGCCCTAGCTGAAGTAGGGAAGACTTTGATATTGTGGCTATGGGATGGACTTCTCCTCACCAAAGGCAAACACATATTTGTGTCAAGATGGGACAATCTTCAAAACGAGAGCTATTAAAGGAATACCATGATACATTGTGGGTACGCCATCCTAGCAAGGAGTGAACCCTTGCACTCCTCAAACTTGGTTATCATTGACCACATGTGCAGGATGATGTGGAGACCTATGTGCAACATGCCTCATTTGCCTGTAGAACAAGGGGATGAATCAGAAACTACCAACATCTTAGAACCTCTTCATGTTTTTGAACGTCCATGGGAAAGACTTTCTATGGACTTTATTGTGAGCCTCCCAAAAGTAGATGGTTTTAGTTTTATCTTTGTAGTTGTGTGTTGATTTTTTAAACATGTCACCTTTATCAAAACCTCAAAGGAGTGTCATGCAGAAAAAATGGTAAAAATGCTCATAAAGAATACAGTGAAGTATTAGAGTGTCAAAAATCATTGTAAGTGATTGTGACGCCTGGTTCACAGGCACGTTTTGGTATGAAGTTCTTTTATCGCTAGGCTCAGACTTATTGTTTTTAACATGCATATAACCATAAACAGGCAGTCAATTGAGCAGAACAATTCTTTGTTGGAATGATACTTACAACACTTTGTTAGCACAAACTATAAAATTTGGGTGAAATTACCAGATGTAGCCCAATTCTACTACAACCTACAAAAGAGTGAGCCTTCAATGCATACTTAGTTTGAAATAGCCACTAGACAGCAACCGCTGATTATACATACTCTTGTTGCTTAAAAGAGGGGAAGAACAGCCTTCGCCTACCAATTTGTTAGAAACTGGTAGGAGCAAGTGGAGTTAGCTAAAACATTGTTACACAAAGCTGCCAAGAAGATAAAGAAGTAGGTCAACAAGGAACGACAACCTGTAGAGTTTAGAATCGAAGACCAGGTCCTCATGAAGCTATACCCAGACTACATATGAATCTTTCATGGAGACGCAGTTCTTTGATTCGAAAGTATGAAAGACCATTCATCATAGTTAAGAGGGTCAAGAAGTTGGCATATAAGCTAGATCTACCACCAAACCTTAAAGTACATTTAGTGTTCCATGTTTGAAACCTAAAGCCCTTCCATGCCGATGGTAAAGACTCGTAGAGAAGTACGTTGTAGCAGCAAACAGAGAGTGGTGGACTGACAAATGGAACAAAATTTTCTGCATGAAATCACTTATTTTGGAGAGGCAAAAATGTGCTTGGTGAAGGGGGTAGGCAAGGAGCAGCCGACACAGGAGTATGCCTTCCAGTTGAAGGCAGCGACACCTAGAGGAAATCTCGACCTACCATGCAACAATTAGCACCGATGACGACACATGATTTGAAGGGGGAGCCTGTTCGTTTGTGTCTGAGTATGTTTTATCTTTTTTTCCTTTTGCTTATAACGTTTTTGGTTTATGCTTGTGTTTACTTGTAATGGTGCACCCCTCCCACCAACCCCAATGCATGTTGGTTCTGCATTTTGGGTGGTCGACATTTGAATCATATGTAAACAGCTTCAGTTATCCTATGTAAGTAAAGTTGATTTTTTTTCCAAATCTCATTGCTTACGTTTCCCTTGTGATGAATGCAATCTGTGATTATTACAAGTTTCTCCCTTCCTTTCCTTACGTTCTTTGATTTTAGCACACACTCATTGTTTTCAAGTATTTGCATACTCTTTTGTCCCCTAAGGCTTATGACAGACAAGTAACCATCATGCAGCACGAGCCGAATAAAGTAAGCCCATGACAAAAACACTAAGTATTACAATCACATGCGAATGATGTTAAAATTATCAAATGAAAGAAGAGACTATAGTTGCGCAAGTGAGAGAAAAAGGTTTTGTTTTGCTGTTAAAATTACAACAGCCAAATCATGCAAATAAAGCAAACTTAGGTACAAAATACATGGACATCAAAAGAGCTTTACTTTGAATTTCAGAGATCATTGTCCAACAACTATCCCACAACAATGCCCAGAAGAAAGCAAAAAACCATGATTAAACAAATAAGATAACTTGACAAAAAAATGCGAGCGTAAAGAAACTAGGTTTGACTTGTATGATTTAAGAATGAATCTCAAATGTGAGTTGTAGGACCGAAGAATCAAAGAGGAGATTTAATCAACTAGTCCATCATGGAGCAGCCATAATAGTGCATGTGTTATTTCCATCTTTGACATTTTTTTTGTCTAAAGTTCTACAATATGAGAGAGAGAGAGAGAGAGAGAGAGAGAGAGAGAGAGAGAGAGACAGAGAGAGAGAGAGAGGAGTTACGTTTTGTATAAGGTCTGTCCTTGCACAACATGGGTTGTCTGACCCATTGTTTTTACTTGGTGATTGTTGATACTTCATACTTCCTAGCATTTAATTTGTATAATCATGAACAATATATGTGGTGTGCATTGTTAGAGGTAAATGATGTGATAGAATATGGAGTCTGTTTTTTATCTTTTTCTTTTTTAATTAGGAAGCAAGAAAAGAATACTATAAGCAACAATAAAAAATAACTTCTCGACATATATTGGTTTGAGAAGTATCAGCAACACTATTTGGATAAATTGCACAATATCATTAATAATTATATGAAGAAAAATACAACATTGCAATATCATATATATAGCACTATTCAGAAGAGTTGGAATAACATGGGAGCATAATCATAAAGAAATTCACCATGACAAAAATAATGTGTACCATACAAGAAATACTGACCAATTATGATGCATTGAAATAGGCTAGAATAGACCATAAAAGTGACATCCACATCTTGTCATGCAATAACAACAAACTGAACAAAAACTATAAATCTTAAGAAGCTTAAACAAGCAAGTTCCTTACAACTCCAATAGAGCATATATAGAGCCTAAACATGCTTGAGTACTAATGAATAATTATATATAGTTAAATTATCCATTATAACTGAACATGTTAACAACTGCTAACAATCCACAATTATGACATCTGCAGCCATAAAAAAGATGTACACTGTTTTTTGCATAATCCAAACATAATCAATGGAACATGAAATGACAGTATTTTTGGGCATACTACACCCATTCAAGCAGAATATACTCTCGTGTCATATCTTATTATAAATCGATCTTGAAAACAGGAAATTCACATTAGATCCAGCTAGAAATGAGTTCAGTGGCTAAATATTAGTCATGAAATGTTTGAGAAGTATGATGTGCCTGAGTGACCTATAAGATTGAAACTAAGCTGAATTTGGATAATTGAATTTACGATGGACTAGGGGAATCCAAGCCAAGCATATTATGATAAATTGAAGAATTTTGATCAATATCAAACTAAAAATTAGCTCCAAAGGTCACTCAAAGTGGAATTAGTGAAGCAAGAGAGGCTAGAATGAAGAAAAGCCAATTGAGCTACTTCTAGAACATTTTTACTCAATTTGGGCTGAGGATTGAATCAAGGGAATCGGAGAAACACAATTCTAGACCTATTTGGGTGGAATATTGAAATTACTGTTTGACTCAATGGAATGATCATCATATGACAGGGTTTGCTAAGTTTGAGCTAGTGCTGGTTGGTTGAACTTCATTAACCATTAAAAGTTATGACATAGGCTACAACTAATCCATCCTGAACTTGGTTTTGGAATTGACTGTAGAATTATGTTAGAATTGAATCAGTTCATTAGACATGGTCCCATTTTACGTCAATTTGGTTAGTTTAGGTTGCATTGAACTAGAAATTGAGGATTTTACTCCATGGTCGACTAAAGTTAGATTGAGCTGGCTATAATAAACTTACTCTTTGAAATTTGGATGCAGAATCGAGCTAGGATTGTCTCATTTTAGTAGGAAGTAGACCTATTTTAGCTCAATTCATTGCAATCGTGAGCTGGTGAATTGTCCATTTCATTTCATATAGGTGAGGTTTACCTAAAGGAATTTTGGGGCGGAGGGTCATGGTGTAGAAGCATTATTTTGTAAGGGGATAGTTTCTCTGATTTCACCGTACTTGATATTTCATATAATAATTTCTCTGATTTCACCGTACTTGATGCTTCATATAATAATAAATCCTGCTTAGTTCTCCACGTGGATGTAGGAAGGCAAACAACCTATCTGAACCACACAATTTGTGTGTCTTCCGTGTGACTTGGTTTCTCTATTTTTCTGTCTACTGGTTTATTTATCTCTTCACTCTCTTGATATCACTTATACAAATCTGTTGATAGAGTGACTGTCTGCACTTTATATTGTTTTTTTTTTATTGCAATCTGGAACTTGTTTTACAATGTACATTTACATAAAATTCGTCCATTTCAGCAAATTTCTGTAAGAAGACTATGTTCATATCTTTTTTGAGCACCAAATTATATTATGTATATAATTTTTGGTAGTTGGAAATATGTCTTCTCAAATGTACTTACATAACATGTCCATCGCACAATATGGTCTATAAGAAGGCAAGCATATTCCTTAACAAAATAAGGTTTATTGATGAATCTTGTATCTTTACTTGTACGGCTTTGATGTCTCATATTCTTAAAAAAGGGATTGAATTGATGACATTTGGTATGATTACTGTCCGTCGAATGAGCGGGCAGCTAATGAGTTCCACTTATTAAATAGGGTATCTGGTCAGTTCATGACCCATGGATGCCGAATTGGGGTGATGTTTCTTAGTTTCTACTAGATTGAGATCATGATGGGGTCGGTTCATGGACTTTCCTTTATTTTTGCCACATTCATAAAAGAAATTCAGAAGGCTTGGTTCGATCAAGCTGAATATTGAAAACAAGTCATATAATTCATATAAGATCCATCTATTTAATATAATCAAGTTAAAAAAACTTTGGGTTTTCAGCAAGCCACCACTACATCCATTTCATTAGGAGTTGATTGTTCGGAGCTGGTCTGGTTTTGCAGTATTCTCAATTACTACTAACTATGGATATCCATACAAACAAATATTTTATCAACATGGAATTAGAACTGCATCATTTGGCTGAGCAATATAATGAATCGGGTGTAGTATTGAGAGACAAGGAACCGGATAAATATCAAGATCAACATCAAACAACGATTAATTTAGCCCAGTTCATGCTCTTGGCCAAGCTAGTTCATTAGGAATTTAACCGGCCAGGTTTGTGGTAGGTTTGTTTTGTCCTTTTTTCTTGTTTGATCAAATATTTGTCTTATGAAGAATGAAAGTAGCAAAAGCATCGATGACTGGACCTTTTCTTTCGGCATCAGATCGATTGACTGAGAGGCTAAAGAAAGGAAAGTTGGACCTTTTCTTCCTTTATTAATGGGGCGCATGATCAGCTTACGGCCTTTATTCTCAACCATCCTCCATCGCTGCTGTGGGCTGTTCCTTTCTCCTTTATGATCAATCGCATTGTCCCCGAGCCTTACATGGTCTGTGCTCTCTCTCTATCTCTCTTCTCCCTCTTCTTTGTTCCTTCATTGTTTGGTGGCTTCTTTGTTTACTTTATTTTCTTTGCATTTTTGCTGACTTTTTGTGTTCTTTGTGACTACTTGTCACCCAATTTTGTTAATGAACTCCCATTTCATCGGCTCACACACACACACTCTCTCTCTCTTGTGCCAGCAGAAAGAGGTGTTTCACGTGCCACAAGCCCAAGAGTACTTCAGATTCAATTTCAGGGAGTTGGCAATACAAGTTCAAGGGCTTGAAAACAGTCATAATCCAAAGACAGGTAATGAAGAATCTTAGAGAATACATGCCTGTTGATTTTTCACCAAAAAGCAACACACAAACCATATTAAGAAATGGTTCAAACACATGTTTTCACGAATCACAATTATTAAAGGCGTGATCCAAACACAACTCAAAATTTTTAAACTGTATATATTCATCAACATGGTTCTTTAAATTTCAATTTTGTATATTTAAAAATATATGCAGCAGCTTATAGAATTAAAGATACATGTCGGGTCCTGGTAATTAAGTCGATGATCAAATTAATCGTGGAGTTTGCTTTGATTTAAAGTTGAAACCAAAGTGCTTTTGGGATGAGCTAATGAGGCAATAAACCTTTTTCCTCTAAAATGCACCAACAAAAAAAATTAATAAATGAAAAAAAAACTAAAGCCATCTGCCTCATTTGGTCGTTTTCAATAGTATAAAATGGTTCAGACTTCGATTAATTCAGTTTGCATAGCCATGTTTGATTAAGTAATATTTTATTTATTTTTTAATATTAATTGACATGGTTCCATTTGAATGGCCATGTGTTATTTTCTTTGGTTAAAGTTTTTTTTTGTAATTGTGTAATTTTAAGGTTTTTTTTTTGTCATTCCACCGCCTTTAAGAGACTCTCTTATATGTACCCACTACCACATGATTGTACTGCATGGAGCATGCTTTGAAACCTATCATAATCCAGATGATAAATTTTAAGTACCTTTTAAATATATTTTGTAATACGCTTTTGCCGAGCAATTGATCACAGTTTTTTGCAGATTGGATTGGCAAACCAATTATTGCAGAAAAGTGTAACTTTTAGAACTGCATCGATGACCGATTCTAAAGGACCTCGTTCACGTCCCTTTTTGTTTTCATTTTCTTGAACGGCTTGAGTTTTCCAACCCTGGCAATGATCAGGGGCGTTGGAATATCATACCCACGTGAACCTGTTACTTTTGTTCTTCATTTTTAAACATGAAAGTCGATCTTCTCGTTCAGCTGTAAAGTGAAAAAAAAAATTAGAAAATACACAAAATTTCTCCCTGATGCAGTACGGTGGACAGGCCTGATTCTCTTTTATCTAGTTTGTAAAATGATTCATCATTCATCTCATATTCATAGCATCATCTGAAAGTTACAGGTTATGCCTAGTCATGGGAATTTCGAGAAAACAATGAAAATGATAAAAATAAAAGTTTTAGGAATGGCCAAATAGAACCTCTGGTGCACATCAACAAGCACACCATATTAGTGATAGAGAATGGTTCCACAAGAGAAAAAAAAAAAAAGAAGAAATTTATACTAACACACAACTTCCACCATGTGACTTAATCCATTGGGAACGTTAAATAGGTACATCAAAGAAAGATTTACAATTAACAAATATTTTCAATATGATTTGGATATGATTTGGTATGATGTTTCTTCTTTAATTTCTCTTTTAATATACTGCCGTTACAATAATTCTGTCAGAATTATCGTCATGCTCCTTGTCATTATCAAGATGGTGCTAGTTGAACCAATGACTGGACACATATAAAAATGCTTATGTCAAAACCAAAACTTATCAAAATGGTTACATTGAAAGCAAATATATATCCACTGGCTTTCTAGCTGCCAAGCATAGGCAGCAGTTCTTGGCAGCCGAGGAATCCAATGGACGCCTTCTTGCATTGCCCAACAGCTCTCTTGAACGAGGTTGATCGAGTCAAGCAGTTATCCCCTTGAAGCGAAGCTGGAAATCCTAATAATTTGTGAGGTTTTACTTGTCCTTTATCTCCCCCTCTTTCTTTTCTCTTTGTTTGTTGGCTGTTGTTTCTGCGAAGCTGCAGTTCATCCATTTGAGGTGCTATAGTTCAACATTATAATTGACGTAGCTAAAACTTTGCCAACTAAATATAGGATAACTCAATACTACTCTTACTACCTTTCCTAATTAATTGTTTAATAGTACGCATTCATGATGTTTTGAATACTAGTTGTCAGGCTCCATCTCTCTGTCTCTTCACTTGGTCTCCTTCATATATATATATGAGCATTTGGTAAGAAACAAATGCCAGACCCATTAAAATAATGTTTCTTTAATACTGTGTCATATAACCACACCATTTTAAGTTAGTCATTTTCTTACTTAAATAATGTTTCTTTAATAATAAAAAAAATGAACTGCTCTTATAACATCAAAATTTTGGTAGTAGAAAGTTTATCTTTTTTTTTTTACAAAAATAAATTGAATTAAAGCATGATTTATATGAAATAATGCTTATAAACACATTTGACATTTTGTTTAAAAAACTTTTTAGCACAAATTTAAGAGGTGTGTTTTTTTATCCCTTACCCAAGCAGTCTGGTATCTACCAATAACTATGTATATATAGGGATGAGCAACCAGCAAGTGTCCAAGCTGCTTACAATAATGAAATCTTTGGTACTGTTGTTGCAAAACATACAAGATTCCGAAACTTCTCAAGGGGCAAATATTATGTTTTTTAGTGCATCTTTTTTATAAATAGATGAAGAAGGGAAGTCATGTTTTCAAGTGTTTTTTTTTTTATAAATAGATGAAGAAGGGAAGCCTGTAGGACTTTATGCTTGATTTTGTAATTAATTAAAACTGAGTAATATGTAATATGGTTGTTTGTGTATACTTGGGGAAATTTATGATATTTAACAATTCAAAAAATGATAAACTTCAGTATTCAGCAATCCACAACAAAAGAGCATATAATTAATTGATGATTCCATTGACTCAACAAATCCTCACTTGTGACCCAGAGAGTTGACGATCCTAGCCGATTCGGGCCACTAGCAATGTGGATCGGCGAGTTCGCCACAAGAGTCAAAAAGAAGATGCAGCCATCCACCACACCCTACGCACACGGCTACGATAAGGCGTTTGACATATGCTCAATTTATCTTAATATGACATATGACGAAAGAGGAGAAAGAAAGAAAAGAGGTTTGATTAGTGGAGAGACGCAAATGGGGATGAAGTGATATGGAAGACTACAAAGTGAGTTATGTTGCAGGCACCAAAGGGCATGACATAGCTAGGGCATGACATAGCTGGTTGGGCAGGCAGTCGCAGGGAAAGTTGGTTTGATTTTCATAGGTGCTACTTCCCAGATTATAAATGGTGGAATCAAACACTCTAGATTATGAGTGTATTGTACCCCGCCCAGGTACTACTGACATAGGACTTGGAAGAAGGGGAAGTCTTCGAGCATCTCTTATGGGTGTTGGGTTGTTAAACTCTGTGCCACCTGGACCAAGCTTTCGAAGACAATAAAGATTGATGTCATGCCCCATTTCATTAAATACCAGGTCCAATTAAGAATTGGGTCAACTAAAATTAGGGCTGCACAACGAGTTGAGTCAACTCGGGCTCGACTCGAACTCGCCCGGAAAAGCTCGACTCGAACTCGACTCATTTATAAATGAGTCGAGTTCGAGCTCACCCATTAAGCTCGAAACGCTACACGAGTCGAGTTCGAGTTGCACGAACTCGACTCGTATAAACTTGACTCGACTCGTACAAACTGGTTCATGAAACTGGTTCACCGGTTTAGGGTTAAAAGTAAAAACGAAACGTCGAAAGCCTTTCTCTCTATTCTCGATTTCTCCTCTTCCATCGACCGCAAAATGTCTTCCCTCTTCCGTTTCCGTCGACCACGACCATGTCTTCCCTCTTCCGTCAACCACGACCGTCGACCACCAGACCAGACGAGGTCACGAGAGAAGCACCCTTGTGATTCGACCATGTTCCATCTAGAAGGGGAAGGCCGATGGGGTGAAGCCGCGAAGCGCAGCAGCCGGCAGGGCGGCGGGCGGCAGGTTTTCTTTTTCTTCTTCTTCTTCTTGAATCGGTTCTTCTTCTGTTGGGTTTTCATTTTTTCCCCCTTCTTCAAGCGCCTGAGTCTCGCTTGCGTGGTCAGTGATTTCCCCCCTTCTTCAAGCGCCTGGGTCTCCTTTGCGTGGTTGGTGATTTCTCCCTTCTTCAAGCACCTGGGTCTCGTTTGCGTGGTCAGTGACGCGCGACCTTTGTGCCGGACTCCCCGGTGAGGGTTTATCTTCTCCCTCGTTTTTTTTTTTGGTTTATTGCTTTGAATCTTGTGGTGTTTTCTATTTTGTTGTTATTGATAGTAAATTCGTTCTTCTCGTTTTCGTGTGTTGTTTTTACATGTAATGTGGACTGATTACATCTCTGTTTTTACATGTAATGTTGTTTTTGGTGTTTTCATGTCTGTTTTTCATCTTTGTTTTGCTGTTATTGTCGTGTGGTTTTCATCTCCGTTTTTTCATATATGTTTTTCATCTCTGTTTTGCTGTTACGCGAGTCGAGCTCGAGCTAAACGAGCTAAAGTTAAATGAGCTTAAATGGTAAACAAGTTGTCGAGCTAAATCGGGTTAATCGAGTCGAGCTCGAGCTCGACTTTCAGTAGTCGAGTCGAGCTCGAGCTTGCTGTAGGAAGCTCGACTCGAGCTCGAGTCGAGTTCGAGCTCGAGTAATTTTAGTCGAGTCGAGCTCGAGCTGGCCAAGCTCGGCTCGAACTCGCTCATGAACAGCCCTAACTAAAATCGCCGAATTGCGTTTGGAGTCGGATGGTGGAAATGGATACAAGTCGAAAATCCGATACCTTACATGCAAGCGAATCTGGACTTGGTTCAGAATGAGGCCCTCCATATAGATCTGAATTCACCTATTGCAGACTAAGGCTGCGAACTTTCGGATTTGTGATGTGGACTACAATATGATTGAAGATGTGAACCAAATCGACCCAACATACACACACGCATGACTGGTTAAAAAATCACTCAATCAACATGTTTTAGTGTTTACATGTCGGTTGTGAAATTAATATTTCAAATTCAATGATATTTTGAAAAATTAACTCTATAACGTGTTGTTTTTGTGAACTATCAGTTAATTGGCCCAATCGTTTCGTAATCAATGTCAATCCCCATTAGACACCCAAATTAACGTTAGTCATTGCCTCAATACTATTGGTGTCTTAATTCTTGTTCTTCTGTTTTTGTCAGGCCAGATGGGTGCTGCTTGTAAGCCCTTTCTCTGTCCTCTTTCATCGATGGAAACCATGAATTATATTTATAGTAATGAAATAAGTAGTCTTTTATTGTTTTTTCATTTCGATGTTGCCTCACTTGGAGTGCCTGACATGAAAAACAATGATAATATGTTTCCTTTTCTTTTTGATGTGCTTGCAACAAATTCTTCTCAGTAGTATTCCATGAGGATGTCGCTAACTCTCTCATAATGATGGGTTTTTCTTTTTTAATCCATTTTCTATTTTTTCTGTTTGAGTTCTTTGGCTTATAGATATAGAGGGTTTTATACTAAAATTGCCTCAGATGTTAAATTTCATTGCATTTTTTATTTGGTTTGTTCATTCTATCTTTATTGCAGAACTTGACCTGAACAATGCACACAAAACCTAAGAAGAGAACTGCTTTAGAGGATGGGGATGGTGGAGATGACATGGGTTTGGCAACCACCGTTGCAAATGGGGATGATCTAGGTCCAATTGTGAGGCATGCATTTGAAATTGGGAAGCCTGAAAATCTCTTGCATCAGCTTAAGAATGTGGTTAAGAAGAAGGAGATCGAGATTGAGGAACTCTGTAGGCTGCACTATGAGGACTTCATACGTGCAGTGGATGAGCTTCGTGGAGTGCTTGTAGATGCAGATGAACTCAAAAATGGGTTAATGAGCGAGAATTTTAGGCTTCAAGAGACCTCAACCTCTCTTCTCTTAAAGCTTGAGGAGCTGCTTGAATCTTACTCCATAAAAACTAATGTCACAAATGCAATCAAGATGTCCAAGACATGCTTGCAGGTTCTACGACTTTGTGCAAAATGTAACCATGACATCTCAAATGATCGTTTCTATCCTGCTCTTAAAACTCTGGATCAGATAGAGAAAAACTATCTACAGAAGATCCCTGTGAAAGCTCTTTATCGAGTGATCGAGAGGCAACTCCCTGTGGTCAAATCCCACATAGAGAAGAAGGTAATCAATGAATTCAATGATTGGCTTGTTATGATTAGGAGCGCAGCCAAGGATATTGGGCAGCAAGCAATTAGGCAAACAATATCAGCTCGACAGAGAGAGGTGGATTTACATTCTCGGCAGCGTGAGGTAGAAGAGCAAAGCCGTTCAGGGCTAGGAGAGTCTGAGTATGTCCTCGACGTAGAGGACACAGATGAAGATGTTGATTTGAAATTTGATCTCACACCTGTATATCGAGCTTATCATATTCATACATGCATTGGCCTTGAAGCTCAATTCCAGGATTATTACTACAAAAATCGATTGATGCAACTCAATTTGGATATGCAAATCTCACCAGCACAACCTTTCCTCGAATCCCACCAGACCTTTTTTGCTCAGGCAGCTGGCTACTTCATTATTGAAGATAGAGTCTTGAGGACTGCAGGAAGCTTGCTCTCTGCTGATCAAGTAGAAGCTGTTTGGGATTCCACCGTTTCAAAGATAGCTTCTATGGTAGAGGAACACTTCTCCCATATGGACTCAGCCAATGATCTCTTGGTAATCAAGGACAATGTCACTCTCCTTGCTGCAACTCTGAAAAGATTTGGGTACCCTGTCAGTAGTTTGCTTGAGGTATTGAGTAACAGTAGAGACAAATATCATGATCTTCTTCTTGAAGAGTGCCGAAAGCAGATAAATGAGATCCTTGCACGGGACACATATGAGCAAATGGTGATGAAGAAGGAGTACGAATACAACATGAATGTGTTGGCTTTCCAACTTCAAACCTCAGATATAATGCCTGCTTTTCCATATATTGCACCCTTTTCTGCAACTGTTCCGGATTGTTGCCGTGTAGTGAGATCATTTGTCGAAAGTTCTGTAAGCTACTCATCGTATGGATGCCATACGGACTTCTATGATGTAGTAAAAAGATATTTAGACAAACTGTTGATTGATGTCCTAAATGAAGCATTGCTGAAGATCATAGATGGTTGCACCTCAAGTGTGTCTCAGGCAATGCAAATTGCAGCGAACTTGAAGATTTTGGAGAATGCATGTGACCTTTTCGTTAGGCAAGCTGCCCAACTATGTGGACTTCCTATGCGCATAGCGGAGAAGCCTCATGCCGCTTTAACAGCCAGGGCAGTTCTCAGGACGTCACAGGATGCTGCCTATGAGACATTGTTAAGGTTGGTAAATTCTAAACTTGATGAGTTTATGAGTCTTACAGAGAACATCAGTTGGACCTCTGACGAAGTTCATCAGAATGAATACATAAATGAGGTTACCATTTACCTAGACACGTTGCTTTCAACAGCCCAACAAATTTTGCCAGCAGGAGCATTATATAAGGTTGGCACTGGTGCTTTGAAGCACATCTCTGATTCTGTAGTGGGAGCATTTCTCAGTGATAGTGTGAAGAGGTTCAATCTAAATGCAGTCATGAGCATTGACAAAGATTTGAAGGTACTGGAAGCTTTTGCAGATGAGAGATTTGAGAGCTGTGGCTTGAGCGAGCTAAACCCAGAGGGCAGCTTAAAGGATTGCTTGATTGAAGCACGGCAATTGCTGAACCTTTTACTCAGCAACCAACCAGAGAACTTTATGAATCCAGTCATTCGAGAGAGAAGCTACAACTATTTAGATCACAAAAGGGTGGCAGCTGTCTGCGAGAAGTTCAAGGATACACCGGATAGGCTTTTCGGGAGCTTAGGAAGCCGAGCTTCCAAGCAGGATGCCCGTAAGAAGTCAATGGACACATTGAGGAAACGGCTGAAAGATTTGGGCTAACGACTCCTCTATTACCGAACGATGTGTGCTCTCTGCAACTTCCTTCTAACTCTTGCTTTTTTCTATGACTCGGATCTCAACGTCGAATATGTCATACTTCTTTCATGGATGGGAAAGTGGAATTCAAGGATCCACTTTATTGGTGTGCCTACTAGGGTATACAAGTAATGCCTGCTTGAAAGGATGACGTGCTAATGTAAGTTATTTTTCAATAACCATCATCAAGAGTATTGTCATCCTAATGCCTACTAAAAGAGCCAAAGTTTACACCCTTTCTCGATATTTAAGGTTCCATCTATGTTTTGGGTGTTTTGGGTGTTTGAGGGTGATGTCTCTATTATGTTTTAACTTATTTATCGGTGCCCACTCTTTTGTATCATAAGAAGTTGACATGTTACTAGCTTGGAATAGAGACTAGATGCATACTAGCCTTTGCCTCTTTCATTGTGCCCACCTTTTTAGGGGTAGTGGGTGGGAAATTATTGGCCAATATTCGAGTCGATTGACCCATTTTCATGTACATATTGCAAAATAATTACAATTAAAGTACACTAAAAGTTTTCCAAAAAAAAAATTGACTAGATAGTGACTGGTTAATGCATGAGAAGCTGATTACGTGTATTTGGTGTATATGCAACTCTGTTGATGTCGTTGCTTTCTACACCAAGTCTAGATGCTACTTAAAAAATTCAATGAATAGCAAAATTAGGACTTTGTCCAATTTGAACAAAACTCCAAGATTAAGTTAGAGATGGATGCAAAACAATATCTAAAACTTAAATTTTCAATCAAGATTAAAATTCTCATTAGTGAAAATTAAAATCTTATTCCAACGTAAAGAGAGAAGAATAAGTCGGTGTGACTTTCTTTCCCTCTCTCTCTAGAAAAATCTAGGAATGAATTGCCTAGAGCGACGATTCGTTCTTGGATAAAACTGTTAAAAATATAGTTTTGTGAAACCTAATTATTGAACCTGCACTTGAAACTTAGTTTGTGTTTTCTTGTGACGAGACCAAAAAAGATGTTTTCACAAATGGGGGATAGGGGAGGTTATTTACTCCCATTTGAAAATGTCATGCTGTCAAAACTGGATTTTCACAAACCCAGGCTTTGATCTAAACATGAATCACAATAAAAAAAATTATTTTCAGTGGCATAAAATGGATGGTACACCATTGAAGAACGGCTTTTTGTGGTGTAAATGGTAGAATGTCGCAGGTAAACATATTTATGGTGTTCAGGAGTGGATGCCACCTTTCAAGTCTTTGGTGTGCCAAGCATGCTCATGATGAAGTGGAATCGATTAGGACTATGAGCACCACTAAAGAAAGGAGAAAATTTCCAGTCCCCTCGCAAACCTTTTTGTTGCATTTGATTGTGTTTTTTATGTTCATGCCTTGCACTCGCATCAAGGACACAAGAGTTTTGCTGCTCAAATCTGCATTACCACAGTACTTCTGGAAGCGATGGAGGTCCATCTAGTTGGGCTCTTTGAGGTCCATCTAGTTGGGCTCTACTCCGTCCATGCCAAGAAAACCCAAAAGATCAACCTACAATTCAACATATCTCCGATGATCATCGTTGTTTGCCTTCAAAGATTATCTACTTCTCCATGGCAGGTGAGAACTCGGCAGTTAGGTGGCTGTCTCACTTATTAGACCGTTTATTCCTTTTTTTAGCTATGATTGATTTCTTATTGCTACCAGTTGTGGCCTACTCTACCCTAGGGGTATCTGGCCATTCTTCTGAGTCTTCTCTAACTGTCATTATGAATGATCTAGAGCCCTTTCCCTTCATCAATCTTTCATATTCCTTTTTCACTTGACCTTTTGTTAAGATAATGGCCAAGCACCATGTGGTAATCAAATACAATGGAACGAAAATTTAAAAGTGAGACAGGGCTCATCAAGCCTTGTGGTTTTCACAATATTCATACCTCACAATTGACATTGTTTCAAGTAAATACGAACACATACATTATTTAGAGAATGGTCCCTTTTGTTCAATTAGTTAACTTTCTTATGGAGAAAATTGGAAGTAACCTTGCAATTTACTTAGAAAATGAAAACCAATTTGGAAAAAAATGAAGAGATTCAAAATTGGTATCAAGATTTTGTCAAGAAAATTCTTGTCAAATAGACATGTTTGAGCTTGTTCGTTTTAGGCACTTCTCAGATAACCATAGCTTATTCATTTTCTCCTTTCTTACTAGAGTTCCCATTTTGCTTATATTATTATCTATAGTTTCTTCATGTAGCTAATGGCATAAGGTCTCCATATTTACAATACGTTGTGAAACATATTGCCGTTAGAAAATGATATATATGGTTACAAATAATGGTTGCTCATAAAATCAAATTAATAACACGTAAACTTATAAAAAGGTATATTTTGGGTATTGTCTTTTGTTGCTAACATTGTTTTCAACTACATGGAATAATGTAGATACTACGTATATATATGTGTGTGTGTTTTGGGGGGGGGGGGGGGGGTGCAACTTTAAGAAAGTCAAATATTCCAAGCATGGCAAGTGCTTCTCTCTAAATTAGCCTAATCAAAGCACATATATCACCAAGCTTTTGTGCCATGCTTGTACTCCATCAAGTCAAAATTTTTAGTTGGCTTCTTATCTGTCATAAAAATGGAAATGCAATATAAAAGCATATAAGAAAGATGAGAACAAGTAAATGAAGAAGACTCGCTAATAACAACCCAAAAGTTTCTCTTAAACCCGTGTACTCTTAATTTCATGCTTACGTGACTAATTTCATACAAGCATGAGCAAAATGAATGAAAATAAAATATAGCTACATGGTATGCTATAAAAATAAAAAGAAAACATATATTTTCCTATTTTTTGGTCGACATATACCCAATTTCTAGTTAATGTCTTTATTGATAAGGAGCCTGAGGTAAATTACTCGTTCTTACTATCTTTAGAAAAATTAACAAGAGAAGTTGCTTGCAGTTTTGGACATGAAAAGCTGGACTGTGAAACAAGAATAGCATGATATGACATAAAAGCTCTCTTGGATTCAGAAAATTTGTCTGTTGAGCAATTTTTTACGTCAACAAGTCCATGCATATCTTTGTAGCTTTCACTTGCTTTCAATGAAGAGAAAAAGTTGTACGGTGAGCCTTTACTTAAATAGACAATGAGGCCAAACTAGCCATTTCCAACTATAAACAAAGCCAATGAAATGTTGTACGTTCTTGATAAGCTGGCCTTTTGTTCTTTATTGCATTATTATAGGTCTTTTTTCTTGTTTCTACAAGTCTTCACATTTCCACATTATGTATTTCATGGTGAGATTGAAACTCAATGTGACTGCATTCTTTCTAAGCATGTTGACGATATTTCTTAGATTGTTGCATCTGAAGTATGCATCATTCTAACAAATTTTTATTTTTTATGCTGAATATTTTGTACATTATTCTAGAATTCAAATACTCACAGAAAGAATATCATATCGAGATGGACTTTCATTTTCTGCATGTCTTGCTTTGAAAGTGAGATGATGCATTCGCTCATGGCCATGCATGTAACATCATTTCCATTGGCTTGTGTGAGATATCAAAAGTTTTCATACAAGAGAGAGAGAGGGAGACAGATGTTGACTGCTAACCCAAGAATTTTATTCTTTCAATATCAATCAATAGTCCAATGCACCAGTAAGCATACGTATGAATTAGCCATCAAAATAAGTAGATAAGATCCATCAGTTTAAGTGCATTTGTTCGAATTGCTATATTAGCTTAAAGAGTGAAGAAAATTAAAAGAGTGTCTATTACAACTATAAGAGCTGAAGGTTGTATTCATTTAACTTATTTGAAAATACAAAGGGAAAAGGAAAAGAAAAAATCTAAGCTTCCCACTTAGCTATCTCTATGCATTAAGCTTTTGACTAGAGAGCTTACGAGGATCAGCCAAGGTCATTGTGGAGCTTTTGGCAACATATCTTTCTATTGATCATATTTCACTAAATTTTCTATGAATGGAGTAAAATTAAGTACGGTTTCTAATTGGCCTTCATAGAAAAACTGAAGCTTCCTCCACAGAAGAGCAAAAACTAGAAGTAAAAGATCACAACTACAAGAGATGCTATCTTAGCCCAAGCTAATGGCTAAGACTCAATCATAATCATCACTTTCTCCTAAATGCCAAAGAGTGTGCAAGTTTCGGCATTCATTATACCTTAATCCCCTATATAATGTGGTTATAGAATTTTTATAACTAGTTTGCCCTAATTGTCCATTGAAGAATGTACCACTACCTAACAGATAGGCTAGAAGTGCAAATATATATACTTTTGGTGTTCATTGTGTCATTGGTTTTATTCATAGGATTGTAAATGGGTAGTTTGGCCTGATTGTTTATGAAGGAAGGCATCTTTACCTAACAAAAAAAGGCCCAGAAATGCGTATATGTGTGTGTGTGTGTGTGTGTGTGTGTGTGTGTGTGTGAAGGAGATAACAAAGGGCTTTGTGGGTGAAGACATCTTTGAAAAGGCCATCATGATAAGTATCTTGCCTCTATGACAAATCTATAACTTTGTAGCATTTACTTTCTTTTTTGTCATGTGTGGACCTGTTAAATGTGCAAGTAGTGCATGAACAAAAGTTTGATGCCACATCCACATGGCTTTTCTTCTTCCTACTGATTTGCCATCAAGTTTCATTGATCAAGTGCGGTTGCTACAAAATCAAAGTACATGTTTTTCATAGTTATGGATGTTACAAAATCAAGCATCTTTAGGCTCTATAGGTATTATTGTGGTGTTGTAAGGAACTTGCATGTTCAAGCTTGTTCTGACCTGCACTTTTTGCTTAGTGTATTGTTGTGTCACAATGTATCAATGTCACTTTAAGGATTTATTCTAATTGTGAGTGTTTTTTTTAATGGTATACACTCTTTTTTAGTCATGGTGTATTCCTTTATGATTATGCTCCGATTGATATTCTTCCAACTCTTCTCAATAATCCTTTAGATGCTACATATACAATACAATGTTGTATTTTTATTTATATACTCATTAATGATATTATGCAATTTATCCAAATAGTTCAATATGTTCTCAACCTAAGATGTACTTGAAAACCCACTATTTTTTATAATTGCAAATAGTACTCCTTTCCTGCTGCTAGTTCCCAATAGAAAAAGAAAAGGGCATAAAGCTCTACATATTTTGTCACATCATTACCTCTGACAATGCACACAAATCATATTATTTATAATTTATGCAAATTGAAGACTATGAAGTATGAACTATCAGCATTCACCAAGGAAAAAAAGGATTGGACAACGCATGTTCTGTTGGGATAAATGTTATACATAATGTAACAGCTCTCTCTCTCTCTCTCTCTCTCTCTATGTGTGTGTGTGTGTGTTTGTGTGTGTAATAGTAGAACTTTAGACAAAAATGTCAAAGACAAAAATAGTCCATGCACTATTATGGCTGGAACATGATCAACTAGTTGATTACATCTCCTTTTTCATTCTTAACTCCTACAACTCGAATTTGAGATTCATTCTTAAATACAAGTCAAAAATGGTTTGTTTATGCTTACTTTTTTTCAGTTTTCTTATTGGTCTACTCGTGGTTTTTGCTTCCTTCTGGGTATTGTTATGGTCTAGTAGTAGGAAATGAGCTCTAAGGTTGAGTAAAGCTCCTCATATGCATATGTATTTTGCATCTATTTTCCTTTATTTGCATGTTTGGCCACTGTTGTAATCTTAACAACATAGCATAATTTTTTCTCTTGTCCAACTATAGCTTCCCCCTTTCCCTTCCATTTGACAACCCTAACATCCTTTAAATTGTAGTAAGTGTCTGAATGCCTTAGTTTTATTGGATACTCATGCTAATTGACTGAGTTTTCAGTTTGCAAGGTATAAATCCAGATAAGCTAAAGATGTCATAGAAGAAGCTTGAACAAGAAGTATAATTTGGATATGCTCATTATTTCACTTAATAGGACAATTATGCATCTCTAACTTTTTCTTTGTAACTATTAAGACATGAATTTTGTTGAACTTTAATGTTGATCAGCAAGACTGAAGATGAAGAAGAAAGAGATAGTTGAGAGAAGGTAGAGAGGAGAGAGGATGAGAAAGAGAAGGGAGCTCGTTAGTTCTTACGGCTCCTTCACTTCTAAATTAATAAAAGAGAAGTAATTAGGGTTATGTTTAACCGTTTACATAAAGAGACCAATAAGTATTTAAAAATTCAAATAACTACACAACAATAAAATTTTAAAATACAAAAAACCTCAAACCAATACATTTTCTCAACACTTCCCCTCAAGCTGGAGCATAGATATCTATCATGCTCAGCTTGTTGCAACACTTCATGAAATCTTATATTGAAAGAGCTTTAGTAAATATATGTACAGCTTGATCTTCTGCAACAACATATTTAGTAGAAATATCCCTGCTTGAACTAAGTCTCTAATATAGTGACAATCCACCTCGATATGTTTGATCTGTTCGTGGAAGAGAGGATTATTGACTATATAAGTAGCTGCTTTATTGTCACAATGCATTTTTATAGGCAGTTCTGTTTAAATTCCAAGACCTTCTAGTATGGCTCTCACCCATGTGATTTCAGTAGCAGTTTGAGCCATGGCTCGGTATTCTGACTCTGCGCTACATCGAGTCACAATAGCTTTCTTTTTTCTTCGCCAAAAAACTAAGTTACCTCCAATGAAAATCCAAAATCTTGTAGTAGCTTTCTGTCATCAATAGAGTCTGCGTAATCTATATCAAAATAAGCTTCTATCTGGAGTGATGAACTTCTTCTAAATAATAAACCTTTTCTAGGAAAACTTTTTAGAAATTTCAATAGAAGCATAGCTACATCCCAATGTGCTTTTCTTTGCTCAATTTTCCCACAGCAAAAGATATATCATGTCGAGTAATGGTTACATATAGTAGCTTTCCAATCAATGACCGATATGATTTGTTGTCTACAGGTTCAGATTTATCATCATATAAGTGAATACGAAAATTCATAGGAATAGATGTCGGTTTAGTTTCAGTCATATCTGTCTCTTGCAGCAAATCAATAACATTTTTTTTTGGAAAGAACTAAACCTTTTTTACTTTTTGCTACTTCTATCCCCAAGAAGTAACATAGAGTGCTAAGATCTTTAGTAACAAAGTGTTGTTGGAGGTACTTCTTTGTGTCTTGTATTTCTTGCTCGTTGTCACTAGTTAAGATGATGTCATCCACATATATCATCATAACCACCATACCTCGTGAGGTCCTTTTTATGAATAATAAATGATCTAAAGGAGATCTATGAAAACCAAACTTAGATACAACATCACACAATTTTTTAAACCATGCTTTGGGACTTTACTTCAACCATATATAGCCTTTTTTAACAAACATACCTTAGTACACTCCCCCTGTTTCTCAAAGCTTGGTGGTTGTTGCATATAAACTACTTCAGATAAATCCGCACATAGAAAGGCCTTTTTGACATCTAATTAGTACATATTCCATCCATTATAAACCGCAACAGATATAATTAGTCGTTAGTGCCCAAACGTGCTACCGGAGAGAAAGTTTCAAAGAAATTAATACCATACGTTTGTACGTACCCTTTTGCAACCAATCGTACCTTGTGTGCTTGACTGTACCGTCAAAGTTATACTTGATAGTGAAGACTTATTTTGAGGAGACAATATCTGCCCCAGATGGAAGTTCAACAAGATCCCAAGTGTGGTGAGATATTAGGAGACCATCTTCTCCTTTATTGCTTGGTACCACTTAGAATCCAAAAGAGCTTGTTCATAGGAGATATGAATAAAAGTAGCTAACAAAGCATCAATAAATTTGCACATATGATCTTCCAATGAGATGTACTAACAAATTTAGAAAGAGAATAAAGTGTGCATTGTTTGATCCCTTTGCTTAGTGCAATAGGAAATTCATCAGGATGAGAAGCATCAATGAAACACTCAGGCATGTCATGTAAATCAGAACTACGTACCTTCTGAGAGCAAGATGGTGCAAGGTCATCTAATGACAGACTTCTTCTTGAATATATGAGAGGAAGGTCTTTAAACTGTGAAGGAATTAGGACAAGTGGGGTGTGATATACACAGAATGGACTCAATTGGAATAGAAAGAATTTGAAGTCAAATAAAAAGGGGCATCTCAGACTGTGAAAGTGGAGGGTTTGCAAGAAAGAATAGAGATGACTCTTGAAATGTTGCACCACTGACAAACTCTCGGTTAGATATAGGATCTCAGCATCGAGACCGTTTTTGATATCTAGAGTATCCCACAAATATATATTTAGTTGCTTGTGCGGCTAATTTATCTCGATTAGATCCAAGTCGATGTATAAAGCATGTGCATTCAAATATACGTAGAGGTAAAGCAAGACCCTATTGAGGTAAAGAATTTGAAAAGGTATCGTGTTGTCTATTGAAGAGGATAACATTTTATTTATTAGGTAACATTCAATTAAGATTGCATCTCCCAAAAAAATGTCGGTGTTTTCTCTCAACTACACCATTTTGTTGAGATATGTGAGGACATGTAAAATGTGGCACAATGCCATGACATTTGTAGAATTCAAGTAGAGAAGTAGATTTAAACTCGAGAGCATTGTCAGTGCGAACAACCTTGACAGAAGAATTAAATTGAGTTTTTATTTCCAATATAAAAGATTTCAAGATACAAGAAGCTTGAGATCTGTCTTTCATAAAAAAAAAAAACCAAGTGACTCGAGAGAAATCATCAACAATGGATAAATAATAACGAAATGACAACCGACTCGGAACCCAACTAGGTCCCCATATATCAACATAAACTAAATCAAATAGATTTTGACTAGATTGACTTTGACTCGAAGGAAAAGGTGTATGTTTGCCCAATTGACAAGTTTTACACTCAATAAAGGTTGTGGAAGAGATATGAGGACATAAATGCTGAAGTTTAGTAAAGGATGGATGACCAAGTCTGGGATGCCATTGGAAATAACTTGAAGATGAATCAACTAAGAGAGACACCTCTTTAGTGGATGTATCCAAGAAGTAGATTCTATCTCTTTCATGGCCTTCACCAATCTTCATCCCAGTCGATAGGTCCTGGAATACACAAGTACTCGGGTAAAAAATAACTCAGCAATTCATCTCTTTAGTTAATTTGCTTATAGATAATAAATTCTTTAGAAATTCAGGAGTATATAGCACATCATGAATACGTAAAGATGGAGATAGATGAACATCTTTATGTCCTCCAATCGGAGATAGTGTTCCATTCGCTAATCAAACATATAGTGAGGGATGAAATTTCTGCAAGTTGAAAATACTAGTATCTCCACAAAAGTGTTTAGACGCTCCAGAATCAATTATCCAATAACCATTAGAGATAGTTCTACCTACAAAATATGCTGAATTTTTTATAGTCATGGAAGCCGACAAGATAGAAGGTGCAATATTTGATCGATGCTCCATAATTAAGTCAAGTTCAGCTGGACTTAACTTGAGAGATGTAGCATCTACAGAAGTGGTAGTGGGGTTCACCTTAGGAACCATACTAATAGATTGTGTGTTTGAAGCTGAAATTGATGAGGATGTCACAGTTGTGGATGTAGATGTGTTAGGTTTACCCACTTTGTTCTGACATCTATCTTCTAAGCGACCAAGGCAACCACAATAAGTACATTGCAGTTTTCCACGTCTTCCCGAACCGCGGCCTCTTTTTCTACCATGGGAAGAGTATTGTGCACTTTGTCCTCCTCCAAATGAAGCAAGTACTGATGGCTATGAATTATTTGTAGATGGAGGAAGGGTATCAACCAATCTATTTAGCCTATTGAAGGCCTCCTCAAGATGAAGAAAATATGATCATGTAAGCATTTGTTTTGGCTGCAGAATAATTTGATGATAGTCCAGCTAGAAATTTAACAACGAGCATTGTTCCAAGTGAGATTTGTGACAATGCTTGCAGAAAGGTTTTAAAGAGTTCATCTTTTCATAAGTAAAACTTTAGCTTCGTAAAGTGTATTCCTTTATATTCATACACCTTCCTGCATTTGTAACAGCTGTTGCTGAACCTATAAAATTTTGTTGATGTTTTTGTCTTGAGAGTACGTCTGCTGTAGAGAATTCCACATATCTTTAGATGTATTATAATAGCAGAGCCCAACAACAATTTGAGGTTGAATGATATTCTTATGTCAAACACTAATTATGTTGTTTTTTTCCTCCCACCGTGCAGACTTACCAAGTTTTTCCATTGGCTCATCTTCTTTCAATATATATTTCTTCCCATGTCCAACCACTGACAGCCTCAGTTTGTTGATCTCCAGATTCAATTATACCATGTTGTATAGACTTATTGACAATGATAAAACCTCGAAGATAAAAGGATATGGAAGTCCACGGCAGACTAAGTATTAACCAATAAAATATCAAGTTAACCTCTCATAGAGAAGATTATCCCTGCAGTTGGTATTTCTGCAACTCCACACTACACAAAAGAGAAAAGAAAAATATTCTGATCTACAACAAGTTATCTCTGCAAGCTCATGATAACCACACAATTGTTGCAGAAACAACACGTTAGATCTGCAACACTGAGACAATATCTGCAACTTTACAACAATCACACAATTGCAGCAAAAATAATCTCAAATATATATCTTCAAACGACCAATGACTGTCTACATATGCTTGAAGTTCCACCACCAACTGCAATCAACATGGGTTAGGGTTTCTGATCACATTAGTACCCTAACCCTTGACAGGCCGAGAAGTACCTTGTTTCAGTCAATCGAGTGACAGTGCCTAGACGTTGATGAATAATAAGATAACGATGAAGCTTGCTGGTTTAGAACACCTTCAGTAGGTTCCCAAGACTGTTGGCTCTGATACCATGTTGAACTTTAACGTTAAATCAACAAAAATGAAGATGAAGAAGAAAGAGGTAGTTGAGAGAAGGTAGAGAGGAGAGAGGATGAGAGAGAGAAGGGAGCTCTTTAGTTCTTACGGCTCCTCCACTTTTAATTTAATAAAAGAGAACTAATTAAGGTTATGTTTAACCCTTTACATAAGGAGACCAATAAGTATTTAAAAATTCAAATAACTACCTAATAATAAAATTTTAAAATATAGAAAACCTCAAACCAATACATTTTCTCAATAAATTTCATCAAAATCATAGATTTCAAAGATGTCTAAACGTTCTTCCCAGTTCTTTAAGTAAGATTCAATCCAGCAAATCCTTTAGAAGATTTAGAGAAGCTACAAAGGCCAGTAAAACATATTTTGGTTTCTGAAATTTCTAATTAGGGCTCCTATTTTTATCAAACAATGTATCCACTTTTTTTTGTATATTATTAGCATATGAGGCCATTTTCTCTTGTCAAATAATTTCTTAGTAACATCTTTATACACTTGTCAAATGACAACCCAAAAAAACTGATTTCAAAATAATAGTTTGATCAGTGTGGGCCAATTACCTACTACTTGGAAGATGGTGTGAACAGGGTCCTAGAGAAGGCATTCCATGAATGGGAAGATGGTGAGGTGAAAACAGCTGAATTACATGAACTATCCCCGTCCAAGTGGATCCCCTATTGGGCATTTTGGTTATGCACTACATAAATATGTGATAAATATTTAGATTTTATGCTTAACTAATGCAATACACTTTTGTTGCACATTTGAATAAGTAGTTGTAGATGTTATGATTTTTTATTGTATGATAATTAATTGAATATTGATATAATTATGTAGAGTATAATGTTTCAAAGTGTGAAGTTTTAGTACTATATTATACCAAAATTTCATTATGGAGAAAATATATATATTTTAGGTGTCATGTATCTGGTATGTAAATTTTGCCATTGATGTTAACAAGGCTTTAGTAGTGCTCTAAACTTGCCTTAGAATATAACCTTTATTGGCACTCTAAGCTTATCTTAGGACGTGAATAATGGTATGCATTGTGTTTCATTGAAAGACATTGTGTGTCCAATGTGGGTGGAGCACCCATCAGTAATTAGGCATATTACCTTCATAGTTTAGATAATTAGAAATCTGTTTTTTTTTCTTTTTATGAAGAGGAAACATAGGATTAGAACTTGTTTCAAGATTTTGCTTGCCATTTTTTACATTCCTTACTACTTACTTCCTTTGGTTGCAAGTTAGCTGAGTTATATCCCTCACCTTTTGGTACGAGAGCTACCATTCTTGGAGAACTGTTTTTCATTCACTTGGATTTATCGTGCTAGCTAGTTGACCCTAAAAGTTAGTTGCCTCTTTTTGCTCATTGGGGACATCCATTTTATTGGATGATTGGATCCAGATCTGCCCTTGATGGGCTGGACCCAGGACCATTTCCAAATGACAAAAACCATCAGATGGGCTAATTTTTTTAGTCAAAGAAAAATGAAAGATAATTAAGTGATTATTCATGAGGCATTTGTTCTCAATAACATTTTTGTGAGAAAAATCTTGGGTTGCATTTGGTTGAAACTCTTGAAAATGGTTTTGTGAAATCTAAATTTTTTCAATTAGCTTTTGAAATCTAGTTTGTGTGTTTGTGTGACAATATCAAAATGACATTTTCTGTGAAAGCAGGGAAAAATTATTCAATTGTTTTGTTAAAACTGGACTTTTCAAAAACCCCAGTTTTGACTGTCACCTAAACATACTTTAAATGTCATTTTGGAGGTAAAACATTATGATATCGTCCAAACACACCATAAAATAATTTTTATCATGTTATCATTTAGTTGTGCATTTAGATTGTAAACAGCACTGTTTTTAGGTATGTGAATTTGTTCTTCTTAGTAAAGCCCTTGAATTCAAATGGTCTTTGGAATTGTATTTACTTAAGGCAAGTATAATTTTCTTAGTCAATGAGTTTGATGACAATATAAATGCATGATTAAGACTCCTTCACATTGCTTTGACCTCATGATAAAGAACATAACTGAAAATTGAACTCTACCCTTTGAATCCTTCTTGGGCACAAGATATTCCAATGATGTCGATTTCCTCCCCTCATGTCATCAAACAGAGAGAGAGTGTTTGGCTCTTTTAAGGGCTACTTTCTTGTTCTTGCTGAATTAAAAAGTTTCCCATGTGTTTATGGTTCTACCTAAATGTTTTGATGCCTGGGAAATATGAGACATTTGGAATACTTTAGCTGCTACAGGTTGCTTCTTTTCACCTTGGATTAGAAGAAGACTGGTGAAGGCTATGTGTTGGGTCCCTAACATTTTTTTATGTATACCATTGCTAGGCAAGATGCAAGTTATTCCAGCCATGTTTCAGCATTATGGGTTGCTGTTACACAAGTAGCGAAGGTGATGCATACATAATTGTCACCTTTGTCATAGTAGTTAACTGTTTTTAGGAATAAAAATGTTAATCATATATAGATTATAGCTTCCCATACAAATAGTGTTTGTTTCCTTTTCCTTTTTGATCCTTTGTGTGTGTTTGTTGCTGATCGTTGAGGAGGCCAGGAGAGGAAGAGGTGATATATTAGGAGCTCAGTCTAAGCTGTTTTCCAACTTACATCCCCGCTATTTTCTATTTTTAATTCTTGAAATGTCTTGTTTTAAAATAATCTTTATCAACCAGTGGTGATAAATATTTTTAAATTTCCCTATAATTTTTTGGATTTACATCAGAAGGAAGGGGAATGATGGGATTGATGAGTAGGGATGTCAATGTACAGTTTAGATGTAGTTTGTTATTTGGTTTCAAATCCCAATCCAAGTAGTTGGGTTGCAAGAAAATTTACATGCTAATGTCAGTTTTCTTTTTAAAATTTTCTCTGATTTTTTTTTTTTTGCTGAGTTTGATTCATATCAAATTCTTAGAGACATCATAGTGTGATTAAATGTAAAAATTGGCATCTGGTTTGTAATTTGTTGCATTCAAACTTGAATCCTAATCTGAGTCAGGAAGAATAATGTCTTATTGCTGGCATATATATATCATGTATGTATTTAATCACTGGAACCAGCTTCTTGCAGTTTCCTTTTTTTAAAATCTCAGTATTCATCTGTTGAATGGCTTGAAGTTGTAATGCTTAGTTTATGTAATTGACATGCTTACTAAATTATTTTCTTCTTTACTCTATTAAAAAGAAAGGAAAGCAAATAAATTTCATGTAAGGTATGACACTTGACCCCAAAAACGTAAACTGGGATATATGTGAGCAGGTGGATGATATTAATCAGGTTAAGGATATGTACTGCAAGTTAGGGAATCAGAAAAAATTTATTAAACACACATAAAAACCATAGAAGAGTAGCCCTCTAGGTACGATACACACACACACACACACACACACACACACACACATATATATATATATATATATATATATATATACACACACACATATATATATATATAACAGAATTAAACATAATTAATATGTAGGATATATCAAGGCGGTATTGATATTTAGTCAAGAATGTAAGTGTCGACTTACTCTAAGAGAGATAAAAACCCCTAGGGGGTAAAGCAGAAAGATTAAAGGACTTGCCAAAAGATTTGTGGTCAGTTCGCCAATAATGGAGTTCCCCAACTAGAATTGACAGGTTATGGAAACCGATGAAACATGTCGGGGAACATGATAGGTGCAAGAATAGTGGCCTTGATCTCGGCTGAATATGTATGTTTAATCACAATTCTTCTACGTATCAATCATTGAGTTAACTTTATTTTTTCCTCCTACTCATGGAAACCTCAAAAGATACTCCTTCATTATCGGAAAAAGGATGATGCTAATGTCATGAGAAGGGATGTCCTTCCAATGAAGCAGGACAATTTTAACAATGCCCTATGTTTTGGACCTTGCTGTGGACTATTCATAGCTTTTGTGTGTGCCTGTGTGTGCGCGAGCACCCGTCCGCAAGCTTGTTTGGTCTAAAGAAGTTAAAAGTTCTTTGAGTGGGAGATGACCATACGTGTGTCACAATGACCATATTAAGGCTGAGAAGCCTCTAGGAACTAAACTTCTTGCCTTACATAACAATGGTCTCATTCAGTACTATCTTGCTTGGAATTATTCATGAAATCCAAAATCTTCTCTTCTCCGAATAATTTAGAGGATTGTTATGTATCCAAATTTCAAGTGCCTCTTGTATGAAGTGATCGGACCATAATTCATCTGCATTAATGGAACCAATATTCGATAGAATTTAGTTTGATGCAGGGAGATCAACTGTTTTGGGGGAAAATGTCAGATCAACCATTTGGGGAAAAGCATGCATTTTATTAAGGAGCAAGGGAATTTGGCTTTTGATACTTGATGCATGCTCACTTTTGTTAGCTTTGAACACTTCCATGCATGTCGGTAAAAATTGTTTGCAAGATCTGTTGCTCGATTGTCTTTTGGAATTCAAGAAAACTGAAGTCCTTCTCATATTCAAGAAAGCAACAGACGGATTTCTCTTAAAACTGTCTTTACTTTCTTCTGAGAACAGAAAAAATGCATTCTGGCACACATGTATGTATGTCTGTATGTATGCATATATGTGTATGTATGTATATTTTGTTTAAGGGATTTTATAATATTAAATAAAAATTAAAAAGAACTCACTGTGATCACTTGGTAATCCTCTCTAGGTAACATTCTTGTTCACTATCTTTTTTGCCAGATTAATATAATGGTTCTGTCATATAATATATTAATATAAATATGTTGATTTATATCGTCGGTGAAGCGATCATATGTACGATAGGTAATGCCAGATCTCCTACGGAGAAAAACAGTTTCTTCATTCTCCTGAAAAAAAGAACAAAATAATAGTAGCAAAATGAAGTTAATGATCTTAATTTATTGTGTTGGTTTCGTTTTGTTTTCTTGGTGGCAGGCTTGGCTTATTCTTCTTCGCCATATGATTCTATTTTTAATCTCCATGTTCTGCTGAACTGTGCACACACAGGAGCACAAGAAAACAAAAAACTTTCATCCTTCTCATGATTTCCCATTGAAGCTCTTTTGTCACTATGCCTGCGCCTAGATTAGTTTCTTTTTCCTTGCTAATTTCTTTTTAACTTGTACAGTTTTCCAAATGATGGGTTGTGGATGAAAGCAGCATCCAATTGAGAGAAAAGGAACCAATGAGAGAAGAAGACATTTTACATTGGAAGAAGGAAGCAGCAGTGATCATGATAGATGCTGATTTTTTTGTAGTATTATAGCAAGACTAGTCAAATCAATGTCGGGGAGCAGAAGGAAAGCCCAAGGCAAACACTGATTTTGCATGAGGATACAACATTCCACATGGGTCTTGCATTCTTTGGCAGCACAAGATGTGAGAGCAGAGAGAGCAAACCTAGTGACAAAAGAAGAAGGAATGAATGTCACATGGGTAGGGCTGGGAAAGGTTGTATATGTAGCCAGCCCTTCATTTATGAGCAGGGACAGCCCCTTCCCTTCTGAATCTTGCTACTAGACAACCGTAGACCAAACAACAGCACAATAATTTTGATTCTGTTGTTATTGGGCTGTCCCCAACTTTATTTTGTTTTTTTTTTCTCATTATTCCCATTTCATTTTTACTTTACTTTATGTTTTCCCCTATAATGGACAAACCATTCTTGAGTTGGGAGACTATATTTGCATGTACTTAGTAATTTTACCTGCAAGGCATGCAGTTAGGGTGTATAAAACTCAGAATCTAATCATGCTGGAACTTCAGAAAGCTTCACTTCAGAAATCATGGTGGATGTTCTTCCCTTGCGAGCAGCTTCAGTGAGGTTTAATTTCATCTCATGGCTAGCCGTTCATTGCCACTCTCAGAGTTGTAGGAGCACTTTGCCTTTCTTTTTGTCTGATGCCCTTTTTCTTGTAATTGTCTAGGAATTATTTATATATATATATATATTGTGTGTGTATGTGTGTGTAGGAGAGAGAGAGAGAAAGAGAGAGAGACTCTGGTTAAAAAGAATCACCCATCCATCTAACTATCTACGACGAAAATACCAATCATTTTTTTCTCTTTGTTTTTTCCTTAATCGTCTATCATGTTAAATGGAGGGTCATACTCAGATGGCTGGTAGCTCTGGAAAGCAAGAATCATCATTCAATTTTCATAGATTGATATGTGGAGATCATCTTGAATTTCATTTTTTATGTGATTTAACAAATTATGTGATTAGCTCAACAACCCACATGCGTATAATAGCATTTTCATTACATTTTTGCCGTAAGGTTAATCTTCATTAAGCAGATTTGACACCGTCTATATATATGTGTCTCCAACAACTAGGACTGACTATGCATCCGATCCTGCCAAGCTGTCCGCGAAATGATAAGAAGACGTTCCAAAGTGGATAGTTTTTGTGGTTCAAGAAACAACTGCACCATATGGTTAACAATGTAAAACCATGAGGTTAATACGTCTCTTAGCCTGAGTAGGGGTGTTAGGAACTTTTTGTTAGGGGTTGGACTATAGTTTCAAAATTTTGACGAGATCCAAAATATAATATTTCATAATTTCATCTAGACTAAAAGAATTTTTTTTAAATTACAAGTAAAACTTGGGGAAAAAAAAGGTTTTTGAGGAGGGGCCATGGCCCCTAACCCCAAGGCCTATGCCTGCTTGAGCATATACAAATAGCGATGATGTTTGTACCACTTAAACCAGCAACTGGCCCAAGCCGGTACACCAAATCCCTTGAAGCTAACCACATTGAAAGTAAAGTTGAATAGGTACTTGCCTAAGGAAGCACTTCATGTTGTACCAGCATTTCTTGAGATGGTATAAGCTGACCTTAGGCATGCAAATACGTGAGCACTACCATCGCCCCGGCATAAATTTGTTTGCAAGAGGGTGAATATATATATATATATATGAAATCCTTAGCTTAACTTTCAACGAACGTAGGGTTCAATTACTGATCAAATGTCGCTATTTGAAGGTTACAACCCTTTTGCCCTAAAGAATCCAAACAAAGGAAAACAACCTTCATGAAAACAATGGTCTCGTTTTCTTCTGAGGGGGTTGGCTTATCGGTGAGAGTGGGGTTGGTAGGTAGTCAGTTTTTATATTGAATCTTGAGACGTCAACTCTTTGTGTTGCAAACGAAAGGCAACCTGACACGTAAATTAAAGTATGGCAAATACGGCAATTTTGAGGCACCAAAAACATGACTTATATCTTAAGGAGACTGAAGACTTTGGCTTTTATTTGGGCTGTAAATACTCTTCATATTTTCTCAAACACAATGATATCATTAGCATGTTTGAAGATGTAGTAGACCAATGTTTACGGTTGCTTTCAATCCACCGTTTGTGTGTCATGAGAGTGTACAGATCGATGAGACTAACCGTCAACATTCAAGAACGAGATCTGGCAAACATAAATTGTGAAATTGCCGCCAAATTGATTATCCAAGTCTAGCAAGTCAACTAAATGCATGTTTTTTCACGTTTTCCCTTTTTTCAGTGTTTCTTTAGCCATGCTTTCTCTTATTTGAAGAAATCGGATCCCCGATCCGAATCGCTTGTAAAAAAATCGGATATGGTTAGTAATTTGACATCCGATTGAGAAATCGGATCGAATTCGGATTTAAGAAGTAACATCCGATCAGATACGGATATGGATTTGGATTTAAGTAAATATCTGATCGGATATTGAACCAAATTATCCGATCGGATACGGATTCGTGTTCGGTTTTAAGTAAATATCCGATCGGACACTTAACCATCTTAACAAGTATATCCGAATCCGAATTACAGCTTGATATCTGAATCCGAACCGTGATATGATATTTGAATCTGAAACGCAAGTGCTGACATCCGAATCCGAATCTAAGATTGAGTTGGTGACATCCGAATCCGATGATATCCGAATCCGAATCTAAGATTGAGTTGGTGACCCCACGTTTTGAAGCAGAAACCTATGAATGGTTAGGCAAAAGGTCTAACCAAGCGCACCAACTTAAAGTTACAATATAAAAATAATATAAACTGTATATGAAGGTATAATCTGATTAATAACTGATTGTTTTTACGAAGTTGCATATAAACTATTTATACCATTTAACTTAAACTATTTAAAACTATATCATATAAAACTAATAAAATAATAATTAATATTATATTTAATTAAACGTTTTTGTGTAAACAAGCAAACTATTATAGTTAAGGCATCAACTAAATATGATATCTTAAATAATGTATTTAATTAATTATTAATAATAATAATAAAAACTTTTATAAGAAAATTTCAATAAAATTAGTATTTTAAAAAATATGAAAATTAATCACAAATAGATATGTTTAATATGAAAAAAGTCTTGAACTCATCAAAAAGTTTGAAAAAGAGTTTTGTGAGATAAAGTTGGAAATTGAAAAAATGTGTTCAAGTTCAGATATTTGCCTTTCAAATATGGCAATGAGGATGAAAACAAAGTTTGACAAGTATTGGGATATATGCAATTTAATTTTAGCAGTCGCAGTGGTATTTGATCCTCATTATAAGATGAAAATAATTGAGTTTTATTATAGGCAATTTTATAAATATGAAGCATATGAATTTGTCTCTGCAATTAAGAATTATCTTTGTGATCTTTATGATGAATATAAAGTTACTTATGCATTGAAGACGCTCTCTGCTGGTACTGGTTATATTGTTGATGTTGAGAAGGATAATAAAGCATCTAGTTCGACTTCTTTGATTGAGGTTTCTTCTAATAAGAAGCCTAGAACAAGTGCACTAGATGACTTTCTTGAAGAACCATCACAAAGCCAACGCACAAAATCAGATTTGGAGTTGTATTTGGAAGAGCCCCTTTACCCAAAAAACAATCCAATTGACATTTTGACTTGGTGGAAAGTCAATGCACCTAAATACCTTGTGTTATCTAGAATGGTATATGATATTTTGGCTCTTCCTATATCAACTGTTGCATCAGAGTCAACATTTAGTACAGGTGGACGTATTCTTGATTTATACAAAAGTAGATTAGGTTGCAAGACCGTGGAGGCTTTGATTTGTGCACAAGATTAGTTGCGACATAAGGCTGAAGGTAATTTACTTATTATTAATGTTTTTAAATATATTTTTGTGTTGCTTATTTTATTCTTTTGTTAGATGATTCCGATTTGCCTACACCTTTACTTGAAAAAGAAGCATCATTTGCATCTGCATATATTGAAATTGAATCATAAATTAGAGGTATATATTCTTTTATATTTATTTGTTTTCATTAAATCAATTAAAACCTAGAGTTATGTGTCAAGTGAGTTTAAGATGTTTATTTAATTAAAGTTTTCATTTGCATAATGCAGGTTAATTTGATATCATTATCCTCAGGACCTTAATATATCCAAACAGAAAGGTCATATCCTTTGTGGCAAATGAAGGTATTAAAAGAAAAATTTTGTAAGCTTGGACTATATGATGATTTTTTTTATTATTATTGAAGATGTGAAGGATGGCTCGTCTAGTCTCTTGTTGCATCAATGGTACAATTTTTGGAAATTTATATCAGAGAAGGTGGACTTTTGTTTCATATCAGAGTTTTGTTTTGAGAATTAAGGTTTTTGTGCATTTCTCACCAATTATTTTCATTTGTATGTTATAACAGTTCAAGTGTATATATCAGTCAGAGAGATTCCATCAAGTTTCATAGACAACCTCAAGTGCCAGAAGACTCACTAACTTTCATGATTATGAAGTACAAGAATTGAAGCGTTGAAAGCTTCAGACTCTATAGCTTTTTGCATATGCCTAGATATTTAATGGAAACTTATTAGGCAGTCCGGCTCGTCGCCCTTTATGCTTTGGGCGCTATTTTGTTTTCTGTTTTGTTTTTAAAAAAACATTGGTAATTAACATCCATGGAGGTGCTTGGTAAAAAAATACATGATACTTTATTAGGCAGGCAGAATGTGCAGTTATTGTAGTGACAATGTCTTAGATATTGCCTTGTGGACCCTTTCTTGAGCTGTGAGAAACAAGAAGTGGTGGAATGAATTTTTTTAGCAATTTAAAAGTTAGCTTTGGATGTCAAATTTGAAAGTCTTTAGATCAGAATGGGATCTTTAAATATAAAATTTGGATTCGGATTGAAATCGGATAATGAAATAAAAAGTCGGATTCAGATTGAAATCGGATAATGAAATAAAAAGTCGGATTTGGATTGAAATCGGATAATGAAATAAAAAGTCGGATTCAGATTGAAATCGGATATTGAAATAAAAAGTCGGATTCAGATTTTAATCGGATTTTGGATTTTTAAAGGTGGATTCAGAACCAGATTTTGATTTAAAAGTCGGATTCGGACCGGATTCAGATATGGTTTTAAAAATCGGATTCGGATATTTTTTAGATTTTTTTTCATCCGTATGAATATCCGAAAAGCCGGATATGATAAAGAGTATATCCGATCTGAATCCGATCCGTTGACATCTATATATATATATATATATATATATATATATATATATATATATATATAACTTCAAACCTAGGTTCACATTTTTTAATTCTTTAAAGTGAGTTATATATGAATAGAGGATCAGCTGCCTTCATCCTCGCTCCTCAACTTGTTTAAAATATTAATTGAGAACAACAAAATAATACGGAGAGTTTCTGTTCTCTATGCAAAAAGGAAAAAAAAAAAAAAAAGTTATCAAATCGCAGGCGCGTCAATCTTTCACTCGTTCCAACACGTTAAAGTTTAGATCTCTGATGGCCTTCACTAGGTTTACAGCAGGGGCTAGCTCGGGTTCCACGATTACGAACCGAAAGGCTGTTTTGGAATTAACAAACAAAAAAGGGGTAAATTTTTTTTAAAAAAACTAAATATTATTTCTTCTTCAACCGCCTTAAGATAATTGTTGGCAACAGAGAATACTTGGACTCAAATGCAACAACATAATGCCTACAATAATGGAACCAAAAACCTACCATTTTATAAGTTCCTAGCACGTAACTGCACCGTGCATGTCACAAAAATTAAATATTATTCTGAATGAATAAATAAATAAATAAATAAATAAATTATTAAAAAATATGTAAAAAAAAAATTGACTGGAAAAAGAAAAAATCAGAGGGGGGAATGGGAATGTGTGTGTGGAGGAGAGGTATGAAAACGGGGAAGCACGCTCCGGACGTCAAGAGTGATTGGATCCACTCACTGTGCCGACACTTCAAATCAAGGCGCAGGAAAGCGGGACCCAACACTCCCCCGCATCGTACGGTCGACCCGCGCTTCTTCCGCTCCACCACCGCATAATTAAGTAAAAGCGGTGGAAATGGTCCGGAGTCCACACAACCCCCGCGTGGCAGCGCCAGAATTTTTCTGCCAATAAACCTTTTTCCTTTAAAATACACCATCAAAAAAATTAATAAATAAAATAAAAAACTGAGGCCATCTGCCTCATTTTGTTGTTTTTCAATAAAATAAAGAGGTTCAGACTTGGGTTATTTTCACTTTGCTGAGACATTTTGGGTCAAGTAAGGTTTTTTTTTTTTTGTCAATATTAATTGACTTTTTTTCATTTGAATTAATTTTTAAAACTGAATTTGATGACTCTAAGGCTTCATTTGATGTACATGAAGTTCTTTTACCAATGTATGGAAAAAAGAATTTTTAGTGAAAAAAAAGTCATCTACATAAGTATGTCTTTTTTGTATGGAAAGTTTTTTTTGAATTTAATAAAAAACGCTTGAAAAAAGCATAATATTTTTCTTGTGCATGCCTAAAAGATCAACAACAATTAGAAAATTTTAGCTAACAAAAACTAGCTCTAAAATTTTAGACTTTTACGATGCGTCAATATTTAAATAAAATATGAGATTTTTAATTTGTCTTTAAAAAACAATTGCGCACACAATGCCTCGGCAAGGAGGAGTCTTGGAATATCATAACCACGTGAACCTGTCGCTTTTTATTTCTTCATTTTTAACCATGAAAGTCGATCTTCTCGTTCGGCTGTAAAGTGAAAACAAAAAAGACAGAAAATACGCAAATTTTTCCCTGGTGCAGTACGATCGACAGGCCCGATTCTCTTTTATCTTCATCAGTAAAATGATTCTTCCCATATTCGTAGCATCGGCAGAAAGTTACCTACCGGTTCTGCCACCAGCATGGGATTTTTTAGAAAACAACGAAAAATGAAAAAAATAATAAAAGTTTCATTAGACTGAGCGGCAAATCTGACCCTCTGAACTGTCCCATCAAGTTTAACTAGTTACATGGATGGAGCAGTATAACCTTCTTTTATTGCCGACGCCCATACAATCTACCATGGAAGGGCGAAGGAAAAGAAAGTTACTCGCACCGAGTGCACCATGCACATAAATGATGAAAGGATATTTTGGTAATTTATTAAAAAAATATTTTTCATAATTATTTTAGTTTTTTATAAAAAATTGTTTTAATGTAAAATAAAAATATTTTAATCATTAGCTAAACTGGACCAATATAACTCACATAGTTTCTTTTTTGGAGTATTGAGTTGTAATCCTCGATTACTCTTACACAACTTTCATGGTCGGTTGAGTTGACTTGTCTCGTTGTAAACTGTTCTAAATGATTTGGATAAGATGTGGTATGATCTTTGTCTTTTAATTTCTCTTTAATGTAATATTATCCGGATTTTTTTTAGGGGTGGGCTAAGCAATCCGCGGATCGGGTCAAGAGGAGTGACGGGTCAAGCCAAGAGGAGCGATGAGTCGAGCCAAACTAAAAAAATTTGATTTTTTCAATATAAATTCTTTTTTCATACACTCACCCGATCCATGGCCCAAGCGGGCCCCCCTCCCTCCGCCCCTGATCATCCTCCTTCTTGCTGTTGCTGTTTTCAACTTCTTGCTTAAGAAAGACATCAATTAGCGCAAAGGCATTGATGTTCTTGCCAGTTATATATATATATATATATATATATATATATTGCAGGACATTTGTCCAATATGGTCCCTCATGAAAGACAATGTAATGGTGTCTCAATGTAACAAGGTAGAAAACTTTATGTTACATGAGACACCTTTCTCTTTCTTCATTTTCCTTGCAAGAAATTGTCGCGATTGCATACTAGAACTTGCAAGAAATTACTGTTAGCTATCTTTGTCTTGAAACAGGTTCGGACAAAATTTAGAACCCGAATTATCTATGTTGAACGGAAAATGGGAAGAGAGTTGATATGATGACGTCAAGTGATACTTTGAGGGGTTGCTTAGCAACAGTAACAGTTCGTGAGTGTTCCACAATGCTATCCTACAAGTCTGGGCAGGTTTATAGAATAATGGTCGAATAGTTCTTGAACTTACCTCAATCTTTGGAGTAGATTCATTAAACGGAATTTATTGCCAAATAGCTTATTAACACACTTCCTTTGATCCGTAAGTTATTGGACTATAGTTATGAGCTATGTCATGATCTCATGATGGATGGGAACATTGAGAAGGACTGAGGAATATTCCAAAGGACGCCTTCTTCTATTGCCCAACAGGTCTTAGGAATGAGGTTGATCGACTAGATCAGTTATCTCCTTGAAGCAAACGCGGAAATCCTAGTAACTCATCACCTTTTAGGTGTCCTTTAGTCTCCTCTCTCTTTCTTTCCTCTTGTTTGTTGGTTGTTGTTGCTGTAAGGCTGCATTTCATCCATATTGAGGTGCTATAGTTCAACATTACAATTGAAGTAACTAAAGCGTGTCAACTAAATATGGAATAACTCAAATTGCGCTCTTAGTACTTTTTCCTAACACGTAGAATAACTCAAATAGCACCATTCGTACATTTTCCTAACTAAATGTGTAATAATACACATTCATCATGTTCTAAAGACTAGTTGTTAGCTTCTCTCTCTCTCTCTCTCTCTCTCTTATATATATATATATATATATATATATATATATATATATATATATATATATATATATATATATATATATATGGACACACACAGGAATAAGCCAGCTAGTGGGCAAGCTGCTTACAATAATGAGATCATTACGACTGTTGTTGCAGAAAATACAAGATTCCCAGACTTCTCATGAGGCAAATATTGTAAGCCATCGTCGTTTCTGGGAACGACAAACAGCTATGTGGAGCCGACCCCGTTTGGACTGTTCGTCTGTGGAGCTTCTGATATGATTCACAAATTAACCTGGACGGCCTGCACAGCACACTACCCCTTATGGACCCACAAGGCACCCTATTTTGGTGGCACAATTCCCTCAACACAACACTGCAACTGTTTGCTCTTGGAGTTTTGTGACAAGATAAACCAAAAGCACATAATTGAAGACTTGGCGTGAACAAAGAGAACATGTGTTCTTCTTGAAGGTGAGCAGAGAGACGTAGCTAGAGGTGCAACTTTGATTTGTCAAACGGTTGATGATGATTAATGGGTGCTTAGATTCGTGTTATGATCCAAATCGTACTTTTCGGATCTAACATATTCAATCTCTTAATAGATTTTTGCGGATGCATCCAGAATTTGGATCAGCTAATTAAAAATAGTTCTCTCTTAAGGCGCAGTTTGGCAAAGTAATGGTTTGTTACTGTCCCATGAATTTTCCCCAACATTGAGACAGCTGATTTGTTAAACACTATAGTACAACCATGAACCTGCCCCAATCTGGAGGTAGATTCATGAAGCAGTAACAAGTTGTTCCTACTGCCAAACGGCCCCCTAATACTAGCAGACTGTAATTTTCTCATTAATCTACCGTAAAAAATGAGGCGGGTTTATGAAACACTTGTTATAATGCTCTATGAATATGTCTTTGTTTTTTGTTTTTTTTAGTAATAGTCTGTCACTATTGTCAAACAGCGTCATAAGAATTTTAAACGTAAAGGTAAAGTCTTGATCAGATTCTAGGTTTTTTTGTCTTTATTTTCTATGCAGTTAATTTGGACAAATAACAGTGTTCTAGTGCACTGGATTATCCTAAACCCTTTTAAGTGTTGTTATAGGCAGGACTAACTGGCTGACTCCCCAAAAAAATAAAGAAATATAAGCAAGCATTTATAGTCAATTTCCAGAAAAAAAAAAAGAAAAATAGTGAAAAAAAGGGAAAAGTAGGACTCAGAGTTTCTCAATGACGCCGGGGTTTCTTTAGGTTAGAAGTAAATTTAAAAGAAATATATATATATATATATATATATTGATTGTGTGGGAGTGAGTGTGAATTTCTCAACCAGCTACCTTTATGGTCAGGTAATTATTTTTTATTTTATGTTGTTAAAAACAGTTGTAAAATGTGCATTTGTGATTATCAATTGTTTAGCCTTGGTTTTTAATGATGGAATCTACTTTTTGCGATGGATTTTAACGACACAAAATAAAAAAATAACCATCCAATCATAGAAGTAGTAGTTATAGTGATTGGTAGCAACCATGCCAATAGGTCAAGAACCAAAAAGAAAACTTTTAAATATGATATTTAAAGCATTTTTTTAGTTTAACTTTACCAATATGATCTTAAGCTGCGGATATGATATTAAAGACAGATTAAAGACAGATTGATGCAAAATATATATTAAGTTGATCTTTTTTTTTGTTTTAATAGTGTTTTTATAATAAGCAAACATGGATGGTTCTCATAGCATCAACATTTCAATAATAAAAAAATAAATACTTTTATAAAAGACTTGATTCAGAGCATGTTTTATATCAAAATAGTTTTTATTAATATATTAAGATGTTCATACTTTACTTAAAATACATTTTTACCAAAAAAAATTGAAGGGCATGGTTCTTATCTCTTACCAATTATTCTTTTCTCTCTCAATACATATATATATATATATATATATATATATATATGTCTTATAGTAATGGGACAATGGCTTGTAATGTCGGAGCAGGCCGTTCTGGTTGCGCCTGATCTCTTACAATATTGATCTTCAATGCTGCGCTGCTTTACCGAAGGGTGGCAGTAATCTCATGCAAGTGGAGAGATTCTCGTCTATATATTGTACGTATATGTTCACGCGGCGTTGGAATCCATGAGAGATGAAGAAGCTCGCAGTCATGACTTTTTATGGAACAAGAGAAAAGGCAGCAGCAAAGGAAGTGAATAAGAGGATGAAGACAAATGCAACGGACAAAAAGTTTTAAGTGATTCCTCGATGCTAAAAAGGAAAGATCAATCCGTCACGTCACTGTATATGTTCCCTTCGAATTTATGTCCCAGCCATGTAAAATCTTACAATCTCAACTTTTCCTTAATAATAATAAATAAATAAGTTACAAAAGAACTTAAGAGTTTATATAAATAAAAAAACCATAGTTCAACTTTTAGAAGTTAACGTTTAGGCACTTGATTTTTTTGGATAAATTCTCAAACAGCCACCTTAGTCAAAGACAAAAATATCTTTGGCTGAGGAAGGAATGGTTCTTACAAAAAGGAAATTTTGTTTATTTTAAATCAGAGCTAATATTTTTAATCGGTGGACAGCTCTTAGAAAATTTATGTCAAAAGCAGATTGGAGCAATTTATATATTAACCATAAGAGATTTAAACTTTTTTTACTTCTGTTTTAGTGATAGTTAGGCATTGTCAGACAACAGTAACAATACAGGCAGATTCATGAACCACTTGCTACCGTGTCTTACCAATTCACTCCATTTTCAGGGCAAATTTAAGAGAACAATAATAGAATATGTTACTAAACAGCTCATAATGCCTAACTCTTTGTACGTTTCCTTAAGTGGGACTGATTTTTCGTGTACGTCAGAATGTAATCTTCGTCCATGGAAGAAAGAGAAAATAGTAAATTTCCAATTGCACATAAACATGTACAGTAGTAGGAATTAGTGTCTTCATCACCAACAGCGGGTCTGACATGCAATATCTTGCTGATTAGATGTTACATTAACAATTATTATACATGATAGTGACAGTATTTGTCAAACAAGCCATGCATTCAGGATTTGTTTACATCCAGCAGTAACTTAATCTTGTTGTTCCTTCATCAATATTCTCACAAAATTCACCAAGCCCTTCATTCCAAAGTAACTTTTCATGTCGCATGCTCTTGCCTTATGGATTTCCGAAATATATATATATACATATATATATATAATTTTTCATGGCATTTCTTGAAGCTTCTTGATGAAAGTGGTAATTTTCCTTTCTGCCAATTTACTGATCTGTCTGCTTCAAAGATATATGGATGCCAAGAAGCAGTATTATCATGTATTTGGTAAACTAAATGGAACATGATTTACCTGTGGCCCAAGGAATCGACAAACTTATAACAAGGTGTGGCCCGGTGTAGTCCGTATAAGCTGCACTATGCTTCTGCAAAAGACAAGGAGAAATGGATCAAGTGCTTGTAATAAATTAAAAGGCCATTTAAGTTTACAACCAATTCTCTCTGGTGTGCATTAATGGCGGAAAACAAAAGGAACCACAATCTTTTTTTTTTTGCTTCTCTACATCGTCTCCTGCTCAAACTCTTACTAATTGATGGATCCATGGCAGGACCATCTAAAAAATTTTCAATCTTGACAAGAAATCGAGCACCACCCAACAAAATTTTTTGGATTTGTGTGATCCTTTTCCTAGGATTCATCAACATCACAGGCTTATTTCAGGCAGCTCAGCTAGCTTCAGTCTCTTCAATGGAAGCGAGTGTTCTGCTTGTAGTATAGTCCATGATAATTAGTTCCTCAGGCTCATGCTACCTGCTTTCTTTCAAACGGCTTCCTGTATTCCTGCTCATATTTGGACAACATGAAATCTTTATGCCCTGACTGATAATTGGCAAGAAACAGATTGCTCAGTCTCAGTCTGCCCAAAATAATTAGAATCATTCACATTTTTCTGATCATCTTCTCAACAGTTTCTCTTTTGGCAGCGACTGGAGAAATGACAGTTATTTATATCAACAACTTGATTAACCATGTACATGTGTATGAGGTGGCCGTTTCTTTTATTACTGGTGGTGTTTCCAGCTAAGTCAGTAACTGCGGTCGTTCGATGGCACAGGCAGCCGTCTTTTCTTCTGCTGCAAAGAAACAAAGGGAAGCAGATCAATGACTTTTCCTGTTGTTTTGTCTCTGCAAAAAAGAAGATATTGACTTGTCAGATAAAGCACCCTCAAATGGAGGGGGTGTTGGCAGAAGGCGCCATTAAATGAGCGAAGGCACAGAGACTACCGCGTGTGTGCTTTGAAGGTTGCTCCAATGGCCAACAGACATGGCCGGCATGAATCTCGAGGGTCTCTCCTGATGTTGACCCCGCAATACCTCTGCTCTCTGTCTTCTTTAACGGCTTCCCCACCCTCATAAAGAAGTTCACTCCTTCTACAACCCATCATCTCTGTTTATATATATATAATAAAGTATCTTAATTGGATTGCCATCTTATGGCATAGTTACAAATATTATTAACAGATATTAAATAACAAGGTTTCTCTGGTATTTTCGGTAAAGTTAAAAAGTTCAAGAAAATATTAAAAATAATTCAATACTTTTTTAGAAAAGAAAAAATGTTGAGAATTTAGAAAAAATAAGAGAAATGACGAAAAAAGAAAAAACATAGATGACATTTTAGTAAAGAGAGAAACGAAGACAAACAATTTTTTAAAATTTAGAGAAAAAATAATGTCCGAATAATGAGAAAATGTGATAAAAAATCAAAAAATGGGAAATTTTCATTTTGTGTTTGTGGACTATTTTATCTTGGAACACTTCATTATGAAAATGTTCAGTCGCTTATTGATGATTCTTAAAAATTTTGGAGTTTATTAAATGACTAGTTGTCTTAATTCTGAGCTTTTTCAAGTGTTTTGGGGAGGGAAATCCCAATCCTTAATCTTGAATTCTTATTCCCCCGTAAAGTGGACTGAGTTGTTGCATTGCTTTTCTTTTACACAATGCATAATCAGGGGTAGAGGCAAGGGCCGGGGGCACTAATTTTGGAAGAAAAAATTTACACTTATAATTTTGAACAATTTTAATTTGGCCAATATAAAAATTATAAAAAATATTGTTAGGTTTTATAAATACTATTCAGCACTCCTAAAAGAAAATTTTGACATAATGGTCATGATATCTTAGTCACCAAGATACCTACTGCTATTTTGATGTGAAACAATGTTGACACAAAATGTCCAGGCCTTGTCAAGTTCAGTTGCTCTTAGACAATATATTCCAGCCAAAAATAGCAAAATATTGGTGCTGAACCAAGAGTCAAGTCAGTAATATACAAAAACAACTGGTTGTGTAAATCCAATAAAAGGCAGAATTTTCAAGACGTCAACTTTTTGTGCTCCAAAAGAAGGACAACTGATGTATAAGTTGAAGCATAATGGGGGCCACCCTATGTACTGAAATGAAGCTGTAGAATGAAATATTCTTCTTATTTACCTAAAGAATAAACATTGATTACTTCTTGCATTGCATCTAAAGGTATAATGTGTCAATTGAAATTATAAATATTTATAAAGTTGTTCTTGTTATCTTGTTCAATACTCTGTCTTCGATTTTCTTCAAAATTAGGTAAAAATTAATGATGTTCTCATGTAACAGCAGTTCAGCTAAATTGTTGAATTAACGTTGAAAGTGTATATCCTTTATTCATCTACCCAAATATCTTGACAAGGAAGTGGGCATAGAAAGGACATGGCGGGGGCACATGACCTACGGACTGTGCCTTTCGACTTGAGTAACCCATGCAGCCCACTGAGGAAGGTATAGAATTGAGCCTTTCAATTGTGATTCAGTTTGCCAGTACGAACCCACTTGATCGGCTGCCGGTCGGTCGATCTAATCTGTATGGTACTAGACGCAACTAGCGGAACAACTGGCCACCTACCATTTTACTAGTCGGGACAACACCTGCTGCCGCCACCGCTGTCAAGTGGATAGTCTTCGAGCAACCACCTGCTTTTAGATAGACGTCCTGACTAATCGCGTTCATTGTTCTTGAGTTCACCTTTTATTTCCGTCTTTCTCTTCTTGAAAGTTTTTACTTTCTTTTTTTGCCATCCATCTCAAAAAAACATAATTTGGTTAACATTTTGTTTAATCTTATTACCCCAAGGGTCATAGCTGGTCGGGTCGGCGGCTTGTACAAGACATGTCACGATTTCTCGTGAACGTCTTAATCGGGCATAGGCCGGTGCAGCAAGGGTACTAACTTTGGAGTTTTATATTATCGGTAAGCTACAAAGTCTCTTGGCCTAAGTATAGTTTAAACTCGGACCTAAAAGAGGAAAAATGAAGGCAAAGTGTCAACGTTAAGTCATTTACTGACGCACCTTCAATTAAAAAAGGGAGTTACAGTGAAGGGAATCCCCGCGACTTGTGGGAGATTTACCTCGACCCTGCGCGCATATAGATGAGGGGCACGTGTCCTTGAAACTTTATTCAAAATGTTATGTACAAGTATATATATTTACATAGATTTTACCTTTCGACTACCGATTTACTTGTTTGTGTGAAACTTACTTAAATTTCCTGATCAGCCATGGAAAACACTTTCACACTGTCCCTCACTATAATTACGAGCAAGGGGCAAACCAGTAGAAATCTATGGTGGCATGAGGCTCAGATTTTCTCACCTGCTCAACTCTTAATTTCCTGGAAAATTGTGAATTCTTTTCCTTTGCCCCGGAGCGAAACAAACAGGCCCTTAATATATTCTTTGGAAAACCAAGGGCATTGTGGAAAAGAAAGGAAAGATACGAGGGCAGTTTGGCACAAGTCAAGTGGATGAATTCCTTGGCAATTGCAGCAGCGTAGGACCAAGCAGAGGCCTACCAACCGCCACGCTCCAAAAAACGGCAGCAAAAGCAGGCAAAAAATTGACAACTGAGACCGACGAAGAAATGCAAGAGGAAGAAAAAGAAAATTTACATGCCAAAGGAGAAAGTTACAGCTACCACTAGTTCCTTTTTGTTTCTCTATTTTTACTTTTGTTTACTCTGGAATTTTTCCATCTTCTTTTTCTTTTAGCTATACTTGATTTTCTTATTGTTTGTGTCCACGGGAAGGGAAAGTAAAACCAAAATCAATCGCAGGAGTGATGTTTTTTTAACCCGCGCACAGGTGTTAGGCTCTAACAGGTAGGCTTAGGCATCGAGCCGGCCCGGCCTGATAAGAGTCTAACAGGTAGGCTTAGGCATCGAGCCGGCCCGGCCTGATAAGAGTCGCTCAGGCTGGCCGATGCCCAAAATCCGATGCCCAGGTTTCCTAACATGAAGCAAGCACTGTGTTAAGGGGGCTGAATATGATGAAGACTGGTTTCTGTGTTGGCCGCTAGGTAGAATATGAAAAACTTCTGCAGTTTAATATGTCCCACTAGTTTCCTTTACAAACGGGATATGTTCACACACTTGTGCACAAAAAAAATGTGTGATGATTAAAATACTCTTGAAAAAGCAAAAAAAGTGAGGTTTTTAAAAGGATAAAAAATGAGTTACAAAAATATTGAAAGTCTAATATATATATTTTTTTATAAAAAAATTTATAAAATGCTCCATTCCATTTTTTTTCTTGAGTATATTTGTTACTGCATACCCATGTGCATGCAACTCAATCTCATTTCCTCCTTGTTTTTACCGTAATTTGGGACCCTCAAATGGCAGAGCTGGTTATATTTTTATGCACCTTAAAAAAAAAAAAAAAAACTCTTTCCTCTATAAGGACAAAAGTGGAATTGATTTTTTTTTATAAAAAGATGAAGATAATGAAATGGTAAAAAATGGCTTCCGTGTTAGCCACCTAACATGGAACCGGGCCAATTCAAATGGCTTTGCTTGTTATAGAAATGAAAATAAAAAGATCAAAAATTTTATTTCACTTAAATGCAGTTAATTTTTGAAAGGTAGTAGAAAGATGCTGATGTTTAACATAAAATATAACCTTGAGAGGTTGTTTGGTACCGGTAACAATGTCTAGTGATCGCAAAATTATGGAATTTAATGTTGCATGAATCTATCTGAAATTTTAAAGCATATTTATTAGACAGTAATAATTTGTTATGGGTGCCAAACTACCCCCTCCACATTAAATGTTGAGAGACAAAGAAGGAAAAAAAGAAATTGTGAATTCATATCACTAGATGATTAAAATGTCCTATCTTGCTATTGATTTGTCTTCTTTTTTTTTTCTGCCCAAGCCTTTTCAGACCCTTTCATTTAACCGACTAACTGCATGATCAAAAACTGCATCAAGTGAACAAAATGTTCAAATAGAAAGCATGTTTTTCTTGTACCACTAAACAATGGGGGCTTGTTTTTTATGAAATTTCCATTTCTTTACTTAGCTCTTTATTTAGCTACGGAAAGCTTTGGCAATCCGGATGGTACTGTCCAACCAAGGGTTGGATTTGTGTAGGTACAGTTTGAAATGGTCTGTCATTTATACCAAACGCTTCGGATTTATCCATTATTTCATATCATGTGTTTGTTCTTTAGTTGCTACAAAATCCAAGCTTGATGTTGATATTTGTCTTCTAAAGTGGTGCCAAGCCATAGCGAGGGAACTGTTGTCAAGCTCTACATGTCCTTTGTGTACGTGTTTGTATCCTTTTTGTGTATATGTGTGTGTGTGTGTGTGTGCATGCACCTTGCTCTACAAATACAAAATGTTGTTTTTCGCCATATTAAAATGCTAGATGCTACACATGCTTTTTGGCAGAAAACGTGTTCCTTATCATGCACCGGACGACTCATATCCGTGCATGAAAGGCTTCAACATGTGGACCAAAATTTTCTGTCTGGACAAAGTTTGTGTTTATATAATAAACACAATTAGAGATGCCATGCACACCTATGTTCACATGATTCACCATAACTTTAGCTATTTAGAGTCAAACAGCTTACTCATGATGTCCGTTTGATACGACACGTTGTACTGTTGAGAGAAAAATAATGAGACAAAGGTAGTAGGCATTTTCATCTAGTTTTTATCAACTAGTATTAGTTCACATTTTTCTTATTGTCATATTTTCTTTTTATTTTTCTCAAAACCTTCCATTGTAGTGGACCAATTGACCTTCATGAGTGAGTTGGATGACTCCAAATTTAAGATATATATATATAATCAGTCAATCTTATAGATATGATCTTAGTAAAAATGATGAGTTTTATATCATGAAAGATCCATAATGTCAACAACTTATGTTTTTATGTCGAAACAACATGATTCAAAACGTCATTTCTATCAAAGTCTGATAGCAATAATAGCAACATTTAGCAATGATTTCTCACGTATGTTACGATTAAGTACTTAGGAAGCAGTACCCTAACATTTATTACTTATAAAAACAGCACAATTTTAAAATATAATACTTCGTGATAACTAGGGGTGAAACAAGGATTTTTTTCAGGGGCGAGCCAAACAGTCCAACGAATTTATTCGGTACATTATGCAACTGAAGACTACATTGAAAACTACCCTGCCTTCGCTCCATAACTTATAGACTTGGGACATATTGATTTTTTTTTTTTCAATTAGTTGGGATGAGACTACGGCCTAGGCAGACCCCCCTGCCTCTGCCCCTGATGATAACTAAAGCTGCTCGATTGTTCGACTAAATGGTCTCTGAGATAAAAATTGATTAGAAGTTTTTAATTAAATGCACTAAAATATTAGCACCCTTATAACTGCAAGGGCTTCTTTTTATGCGATCTTTACATATATAATTATTTAAATGCCCTTCAAAAGCATCAAAAGTCACTACAATTTAAAGCATACAAATATATATACACACACATATATATGTATAAACACACATATATATGTATAAATATATATGGCAGATGACATTTACAATTTGTCGCTAAAAGTACTATAAACATTGTCATTAGTAACACTATAAAGCAGTTCACACCATGTCATTGTTAATGCTTGTCTACCATGGTACTTTTTAGAGACAGTTTTTTATTATTTAGTCATCCACTAGCATTTAGCAGTCAATTTCTTTCAATATATATATATATATATATATAATAATGTGATTCTTTGTCTGAGAACCGAGAAGATTTCTCGGTTCAAATTGGACCAGAGAAATCCAATGATCCCATATGGCGAAGGCGAAGTTGGGAAGCTAAAAACCTTCAAATATTCGTGGATTATAGGATTAAAGGTGGAGGCTTTTAGGGAGGAGGCGACGATCTGAATGGTCAGCAAAAGGGTCTTGGGTTTAACGCCATCCTGACCATTCATGCCTCATTTAAAGTCACCTTTTTACTTCCTTATTTCCCTTTACCCTTTTGCATGTCTGATCAATAGCGACGCTTGCTTTTAACGGCTGCCGACCACTTCCTTTTAGCGCCCTCAAAAGCTCCCTATGTAAACCTTCGCCTGACCACTTTCCGTCCTGCCGTTAAATTTGGCCTCGTTACATCTGCTCCCAACCAAGAGCTGGAAAACAATTTCAAGAAAACCCTACTAATTCTTTAGAAATTCTAAAAGCTGGCTGTTTGCTTTATACGCTTTGCACACATTTTAAAAGGTACTTCAAAAAAAAAAAAAAAAAAAATCAAAAGACGGCAGCAGGTGCAAAGCCGCAGACAAAGCACGGGCGCCTTTGCCCTGCAAAAGTTTCTTTTATATAAGAATAAGAACGGCCTTTTTGATTTTTTTTTAGTTAAAAGTTTACATACATGATTCATGATAATAATAAGAAGCTCAACTCTAATTTTTGCACAAATTTTATAGGCTATTTCTAAGACATACACCCATAATTTGATGTTGCCATGCGTTGAAAAGATCAGTTGATGTAGCGTTGATATAGTGAGAAAGACCATCTGGGGCGGAGCCAAGGGGGGGCCTGCATGGCCATGCTTCACCTCAATTTTTTTTTAAATGTACATATAAGTTTTAAAAAATTTTACTTATCTTATATAAAAATTTTAAGAAATGATATTTCGGTATATGTCAAAATTTAGAAACTTTAATTCGGCCACCCTTATTCCCTATAAACCATAGCCATGAGACGAGGAAAAGGGAGAGGGCGGGTTGGCAGGGGCTATGGCCCCTTTTACCTTTTAAAAGAAACTTATATTTTTAAAGATTTTTAATTTGGCCCCATGTAAAAGTTCTAAAAATTATTGTTCGGTCCTTATATAAATTTTAAACTACTTGAACCCAAACTCCTTCACCCCTCAAAAAAAAAAAAAAAAAATCTAGCTATGCTTCTAACCGTGATTATGAGACAAACAAGTTTTAGACACCTTTATACGCATCTAATGGATGTTTGGATGACGTTCAAAACTTGTTTTTAGGAAAAATCCAATTTTAATAAACGACACTTTAAAAAAAAGTAGTAAATAACGTGTCCCCTCCCTCCTTCCTTCCATTTCCTTTTCTTTCAGTTCCTTTCTGGTTTTTCAAAGAACTTTTTAATTATGTCACATTAGCAGACAAACCATGTTTTAAAAAATCATTAAAAAGTAAATTTTAACAAAAACCTAACTTTCGAAAACAATGGTTTTGTTTTTTGAGGGTTTGGTTGTACATAAGCTCTTTTATATCATAGGATATAATATATGCTGCATTTTAAGAATTTTACTAGAAAAAAAATTATACACACAGAGAGAGAGAGAGAGAGAGAGAGAGAGAGAGAGAGAGAGAGAGAGAGAGAGAGAGAGAGAGATCAGGGCAGAGGCAAAAGGGACTAAGGGAAGGGGGGGGGGGGCGCACAGCAAGGGCCGTGGCACCCTCTTATATTTTAAAAAAATAAAAATTATATTTGTAAATTTAAAAATTTTAGTTTAACTTTTTAAAAATTGTCTTTGGTTCTTCAACTTCACACATTCTTTTATTGGCCCCTATATTCAGGCTCAGGCTCCACAAAATGGAAAAAAAAAAAAAGCAGGCAATGGTGGTTGTTTGGTAGTTGGGCGTTATCTTGCTTTGCTGGATTCCCCTTTCATAGGAAGATCCCTAACGTTGCCCTTTTAACATAACAAGCACCACTTTTGTTACTATTCTTTAAACTCGACGATCGATCACCACATAAAGTCTGAGATAATTTATGGGTGAAGTCTTCGTAAAAGGAGGGATAAATCTTTCTCTCCCCCCCTTCATTCAAACACCGAATCTTGCAGAATTCCACGCGGGGAGAATGGGAACAGTTTGAAAAACATTAAACAATTCCAACTGTTACAACTTTTTCCTTCCAAGCCCACAGTTGCCATCATCTTTCTCAGATGGGCACATGAAAAATGTATTTTACATAAGCCCTGTTCAATCTTGATTGGGATTCAACAAAGCCTTATGCCAAACTCTGTGTAAAACCATCTTTAAAGATTAACATTTTAAGTTCCTTAATTCAAACTTAAATAAATAAATGTGATCTGCCTTGGTGATTTGATAAAAGTAGCTCTTTCAAACTCCAGAATGCGACACACATATAGACTTTTATACTGTTGGAAAAAGGACCATTTTAAAAGCACTCCAGGTCAGGGCAAGTTATATTAAAAATTTGCATGTTGAGATCAAAAACTTACTTTAGATTAAAATGATATTTTTGGGTGAACAGAATAAGTATTTTATCATACAGTTTAGTTTAGAAAAGAGCCGACGTAGCTGCCATGCTTCAACTTGTATGTAGTGACTTTTATTTTACAAAATAAAAAATTAATGTTTGGAAGATTTAAAACAAAAACTAGCCATCTATAGCTTTCACCCTGACGGTAGAATTTATCTTACCAATAGTTTGTTCTAAACCTTTGTGATCAAAGCTATAAACTTCCTCGGCTTCATGTTTTATCAGTTGTTTTTCTATGGACTAGTTCAACAACACTTCTTACGGGCAAACTCTTCCGCCGTTTCGAGCATTCCTGCTCATCTTGTAAAGGGAAAACAAAAGACAACAGGAAAAAAGTACCGACGACATTGGTCGTAGTTAAAATGCTTAAAAGGTTGAGGTACTGGAAGACCTTTTCTCAAAATATACCAAAGCAGAAAAGGAGCAGACTTTATGGTGAAACTAGCAAAGCGGACAAGTTCACGGGCTCTCATCTTCTAGTGTGATTGACTTGTAAAGATCACCAAGTTGATGAGACAACCATGCGTTTCTAATTTCATAAAAATGCTATTTGAGGCAAAATGACCGCAAAACTTAATATATTTGTTTATAAGCAGCGGAACTTGAAGAGTTCTTCTAATGGCAGGCTGGGCAGTGTTCTTTCTTCTACTGAAGGAACAGGAGAAGAAGAAAAAACTGGCACTGGCAGGAGCCTTCAGGAAAATTCATGTTTTTGCAAGTTCGGTGATAGGTAAAATGGTAGCTTATGGAGGTGCTGGCTGCAAATGACCACGGAGGCATACACCAACAAGGAAAAGAAGCCTGTACGACCTGCCTGCTCGTCCATAACCATTGCGGTTAAATACCTTGCAAACCAGAAAGTGAGGAAGGACCACCCTCTCTTTTCCTCTCTCTTCCTGTGTGTGTGTGTGTTTTTCTAAGCTTTCACATGATGGGGAGCACCCCAAATATGAGCAAAAGAGGAGCAGACTTTCCACTTCTATGTGTGGGTCTGAGATAGTGTGGCCTGTATTTAGGAATCGGTTGATTCAGGGAGAATCAGTAATATGGAAATTGATCTCAACAGTGCACTGGTCGTTGGCAAGAATTGTTGCTCCACTGATTCCGCTGCCTCATGTTGTACAAACACAACAGCATCGAACAGTAGCATTAGCAGCGGCAGCGGTGGTGGTGGTGGTGGTGGTGATGGCGGTGGCGGAGGCGGCGGCAGTGGTGGTTCTATCTGCTTGGAACTATGGCATGCTTGTGCTGGCACACTCATCTCTCTTCCGAAGAAAGGCCACATAGTTGTCTACTTTCCACAGGGCCACCTGGAGCAGGCGGTTTCTGCTTCTTCCTGCTTCAAGAATTTGGAGCACCACCAAATTCAGATGCTCACATACGATCTCCCTCCTCAGATTTTCTGCAGAGTTCTTGATGTCAACCTTCATGTCAGCTTCTGAAACATCAACAAAGCCTTTCTGTTCGCTCTCTTCCTCCTCCTCTATTACATTTCCTTTTCCTATTTTATCTAAATTTATGCTTTTTTTTTTTGTCAAAGGCTGATCAGGAAAATGATGAGGTCTATGCGCAAGTCACCCTTCTTCCCGAACCAGAGGTAAATTTCTCTCTCTCTCTCTCTCTCTCTCTCTCTCTATATATATATATATATATATATATATATATATATATATATATATATATATATATATATACACACACACATCTGTGTGTGTGTATCTGTTGGGGCAAGAATTAGCTTGGCCAATAGAAGTTTGCACGGTTTTGTTCTTTTTATGCTTCCCCTATAAGGTCCAGGGTCCTTTTTATGGAATAAAGCTTCCTACGATCTGGTAGGTTGGGAAGCTTCTATGCATGTTTACAATTGACTGTGCAATGATTACTTCTATTGTCTGATGGAGCGTTGAGTATGCTAATTTAACTGAGCAGGATGGATTCAGACATGCCATTAATATATCTTGCCATTCTTTCATGTCGTGTTTTCTATGTTTTCTGCAATTTCCTGCAAATTTGGTAGGTGTAGTACACACTAGGGAGGGATCTCTCTCTCTCTCTCTCTCTTTTTCCTTTGCCTTGTTTTCCTATTCTCTTGCTTCTCTAGCTTCATCTTCCCTCTGCCTTCTGTTTCTTTCGCTTTAGGTTCTTCCTTTTTTAGAAAAAACTGGTTAACCGATGGAGTGGCCAAAGAAAAATACGATGACAACTCCAATTTCTGGTTATCTACTAAAGGTGAAGGCCTTTTTGTTTCTTGTCCTTTCAAGACAATCGAGGTATTTGATAAAAATTTAGAGGAAGAAGAAGAGGGTGGTTCGGAGACTTTGTGCAAATCGACCCCTCATATGTTTTGCAAGACCCTGACTGCATCAGACACGAGCACGCATGGGGGATTCTCAGTTCCCCGAAGAGCTGCTGAAGACTGTTTCCCACCTCTTGTGAGTTTTTTATCCCTTTTCCTTTTGAAAAAGTTTAGTTCCTGGTCACTGTCGTGTTCATTTTTTTTTTCCCTTGTTCTTTTGCTTCCGTTTGTTGCTGTGAACTGTAAAACACGTTTAAACAGTGCCTATAGAGGACCGCTCGCTACATGATTCATATCAGTTCTCAAACTGCTGCAGGACTACAGTCAGCAAAGGCCATCTCAGGAGCTTGTCGCTAAGGATTTGCATGGTGTTGAATGGAGGTTTCGTCATATTTATAGAGGTTTACTTCGGAATCCACTTATTTTATTTTTGGCACAATTTTGGCTCTTTAAATCCTCTGACTGAAGAGAAACTTTTTTGGCTTTTGCTCATACTAACAATTCTTCATAAATGACGTGCTGATCATGGTAGGCCAGCCGCGTAGGCATCTTCTCACAACTGGATGGAGTATTTTTGTTAATCAGAAAGGTCTTGTTTCAGGAGATGCAGTTTTGTTTCTGAGGTATACCTGAGCCCATCGTCTATCTTATTTTGGGCTGTAATAGATGAATGAAACTAATACTTCCCATATTTGTTTATTTTCTGCAGAGGTGAAGATGGAGGACTGAGACTTGGAATTAGGAGAGCATGTAGGCCGCGTAATTCCATTCCATACTCGGTTCTCTGTTCCCAGGGTTTGCAACTCAGTATTCTTTCTCCAGTAGCTAATGCCATGTCCACGAAAAGCATGTTTCATGTCTTTTACAGCCCAAGGTATCACTGGAGGAAGAAGTTTTTACCTGATATAAATGTGAATGAATAATAATTATAGAAAGTTAAATTTCATGACTATGTGTGACTGCAATATTTTTCTTTCTATGTACTTTTATGGTAGGGATGTTCATTCGTTTCTAAGCTATTTTAAGTGATGTAAGATATCTAACTTAGCTTCAAGGTGGCAGAAAAATTGACTGCTTTTCCTTTACCGGAAGCACTTTGAGGTTTTCTTTCATGAAAGTAGTTTCCTTTTCCCTTTGAGATGGTTCTGGGTATCTTTTCCTACTTCGTTACCTTTTATGCTATGCCCATCTTCTTGATAAGTGTTTTCATTTGGGGAGATGTGAATGTTATAAACATGGCGTTCACTTGTCAATGTATGTTGAAAGAGAAATCTTCACATGGTATGCAGGCTTGGGCTCTTAAATGGCCTTGGGCAAATTATCTTAGATAATCCTAATTTTTCTTTTTCCATCAGTTTCTAATTATGTAAATTTTGCTTGAGAAGTTCAAGTTTGTTTTGTACTTTTGTGTATGGATATCAGAAAAGTTTTTAATCTATGCAGATATTCCCATATATATCTATCTGTCTTGCCTGGAAAGCAATAGTTATATGATATGTTGATCTACATTATCTGTTCTTAATTAACAATGTTTGCAGTAATTGACTGTATTCTTAACATCTGCTGATGGAGTTTAGTGTAGTATGGAGCATGCTTGTTAAATGTAGCCTCATGCTCAAGCAGATAATATCGTTATTAACCTTTAGCTACTTATTCTGGGAATCATGGGCAGCTAGATGTTTACCCTTTTGTGCATATACTTGACTCTTGGGGCTAAATCCAGATATTTGGGCTTGGGCACTGGAGGTCTATCTTCCAAAGAACCGATAATACAGCAAGCATGATTCGAGAATGGTTTGTTTCTCTTGTGACGGAGAAAAATAGTTTTTGCTTTTTATGCATCATTATATCTGCCTAATATATCTTGTATGAGAAATGTCTTACCAAGACTGAGCGGTTTGTTTGCTACTCTAATATATCTTGGATGAGAACTGTCTAGTGAAGATAAATTTATTCTGGGGGCTTAGAAAGATGCATTTTTTGTCAGAGGAAAAGAAAAAGAATATTTTCCAAAATGCATTAGTCGATGATAATGAACATTTATATTGGTGGATGCATTTCAGCTTGCTGTCATCTGTGGATGACACTTAATTTGGGACTTGTCTGTCAATGAAATGCAAGCTAAATCCACAGGGAAATACTACAATGATTGAAGACCAAGGACAACTTGATTGTTTTAGGGACAGCTCAATAGGGCAGTATTGAAGGTGGTATCATGGACAGACGAAATGTCACAAAAGACTGGAGCAAGGTCCAGTTCACTTGATTCAGTAAAGACAAGTCAAAATATACAGCAAAGCAGTTGAGAGTAAAAAAGAATGACCTATTGAGAGAGGTGATTTAAAGCATTACATAACTAGTTACACATAGATAGACAAAAACCAGTTTCATCAAGATCAGCCTGAATCTGCCATTACATAATACTGGATTATTGGTCACTTGCTGGACTGAGAAAGGCTGATACAGTTTTTGATTTGTCATGGCCTTTTGAATTTTTGAATTGCTTAACTTAGTTGTATCTTTTTTTTTAATTTTAGAAACCCGAATAGTCAGACTCATCACATTTCATTTTGGCTGATATTGCCTGATCCTTTCTTGCAAAAGAATTTACTTCAGAACTGCTATCTACAGTATGGATGAGGGCTAGATGGTTAATGCTGTGATGAGGAGATGGGTCTACATTCATGTGGCACAGTTTGACATGCATATGATACTGAAGATGTAGGTGATACCTGTATTGTGCTCAGTAGCAAGTCTGGATGCAAAGCGTGACACAGTATAAAATGTTCAGGGAACATCTAGTGGCAAACGGTAGACTGATGTTATAGATTAGATGTCAGGGGAAGTTCAGTTAAATCATAGTTATGGAGGTATTGGAGCTGATTCTTTCTCTTGCCATGCCATGTTACTGTCTAAGTAAATTGACATATGCAATTCCTGCAGAAGCTGCCCATTTTTATTTTATCTTTTTTATGTTATGGCCCATAGTGTCAGAATTCAGGTTATCTAACAAATGAAACTATTATATTTGCTTCCTTACATGAAGATATGAAGAAGAAGCTCGTCTGAGCTGCTGTAAGAAGTGAGACCATACTAAAAATAAACAATCATCTAAGGTCTCACTTGAGAAGTTCTTAGAAGTGGTAGGAACGTGCTGCTTCACTGGAGATTTATTGGCTATTTTTTGTTTGTTAATATGAGAACACGTGAAATATAAAGTTTTGTAATTTATGCTTATAAAGTAGTTACAACATTTTATCCTTGGATAATATATTGTTTAAAGCTTCTTTAGTTAGAATTCCAAGAGAAAAAAGTTACATGGAATATGTACCTTCCGGAAAAGGCCAATAGGAGTTTAATTTGGCAAAGGTGGACACTCAAACAAATTATGTGGATTAATGGTGACAGTAAGGATGATGAGTTCTAAAGGATAAAAAGTTCAAAAAAATTAAAAATCATTGAAGTTCTTGCCTTTATTTGTTTCACATATTTAATGTATTTCAATTCATGTGATCCTTGATGTGGATTTTTAGATTAGCATATATATAGGCAGCGTGGGGAAGGAAGAATTCAGAACTTTAGAAAGAACGAACTCTAGATCCTTTTTTCGTTAGTGCAAAGGTTGCACTGCCTCTCAGCATAGAGAAGCCAGGTTGCTGTATAAAAGTAAACATAATATTGAGTATCACAACAGTTGCGGCTTGTGTGGCATCACATCTGATAAGTAAAAGAAAACAAGAGAACTGCAGTGCAAATGGCTAGAAATTTGTTACATAATAATATATATCATGGTGTGGGCTCGAGGCTCTAAGATACAAGATTGTGAAATCTCCTTAAGGTCCAAAATCCGAACCAGTAGCAGTTAAATAGACATTTACGTATATATCTAGTTATTCTCTATCTACACAATCACCTATTGGAAGCAAAGAAGCAAGGGTTACTATGAAAGTAGGGGGTCTTGAAAAACAGAGGTTCTAATGTCAACATCATTCTTGTCTCCATTTACCATTGGTCAATGTATAAGGAGGATATGTCGAAGCTATTGCTATTTGATGTATGTGGTGCTACTATGGCAGTTTCTGGATTTGAAGTATTCTTAGATTACTTAAGGACATCTTGTTATCTCAACAATGTACTTGTTAAATTAAAACGCGTAAGCCTATTGATATTCCAGTTCATCACAAACACAAGCTATCTAGTTGATGGAAAGCCATTTTCAGAAAAAGGATGGGTGCGGACTTAAAAACCAATTGGGAACCATCTGTTTTATTGGTATAGACTGGATGTCATATGTTCAATTCGTGAATGCCTGCATTTATTCACTAGTAATACAGGCCATATTGAGGGTTTAAAGTGTTTGAAGAAGCACCTATTAAAAGGTATCTTATCTGCCAAATGTCATCTTCATAATTGTAATATAGATGTCTATTCGAATGCTTACTTGGGCTCACCAAGGTAATAAAAATCTAATTCTAAGTTCTGTGCCTTTTTTCTTGGAGCAATCTTGTTTCATGAAAGAGCAAGAAGAAAAATTGCCACAACTATGTCAAGTGTCAAATTGGTTCTGGACTTGATACACACACATAAACAAAGGAGATTGAGACATATTCATTATATGTGAACTAGGAATTAAGGTCCCCCAATGGAACTTTACTGCAGTTCTTGAGTTTGGTAACACATCAACCTGGCACATTGGCAAGGCTCCAATTCTCGTGTCTACGCTCTGCACATAGATATTGATTATCATTCAAATTGTTGATATTGAAATTTTGCTGGCATCCAGAAAGCCAAGTACAACTCAATAAGTTGTTTCATAAGCAAGTTGGAGGGAATTTAGTTATCATGTCCCTAGTTTATTGTTTGTGTCTATGAAATGATTGACCAAGTTTGACCACAGGCTACTCTAAATTTGTTGAATGGCATGCAAACACTAATTTTGGCAGTGTTTTTAATAAAAAAATGAAGGCAACATAAGCAATCATTTTCTAGGATTTTCTCTTCTCCTTTCTTTTAATCATTATTCTATTGTTTTTTCTGTTTCTGTTTTCATGTTCGATAATTCTATTTCTATAGCTTGAAATATTCAACAAAGAAGGATAAGACACGGAGAAACATGGTGATGACAGCAATGTGAAATTGTTTTTGAAAAAATATCTCCGACTACTTCCTTGGAATGAAGTGATCATATCTACTGTTGGCCTTATTTTTTAAATCCTCCATGACATATGAAATGGGTACTGAAATTGCTGGAAGTTGGAAGCCTCTTTTATGTGTACGTGCTTTCATAGCAGTTGTGTTTGAGTTTGTTTATTGATATTTCATGTTCAGTCTGCAGATTTACCTTATTCTATGCTTATGCTATGAGCTCTGGACTCCATGTTGAACATTAGTGCATGATTCTCATTTCTCTCTGTTCATGTCTTTCTGTGTTTGCACTCCCGCAAATAAATAGCAAAATTGGTTGATACTCTTGGAAGCTTTTACTTTTATTTCATTTTTTTATACATTTTTCTTTCCAAATTGTTGTACGAAAAATAATATTAATCTAATATTCATAAATCATACTGTGTTGTAGGGCAAGTCCTGCTGAGTTTGTAATACCGTACCAGAAATATGTTAAAACTCTGAACCGTCCAGTTTCCATTGGGATGAGGTTCAAAATGAGGTTTGAGATGGAAGATTCAGCAGAAAAGAGGTTGCTTAAATGTCACTAAGCTTCATGATGGATAAACTTGCCTTTTACTGTAAAGTTTGTTTAGGAGCCTGGACTGTTCTCTGCAGGTATAATGGTGTGATTAGTGGAATGGGTGATCTTGATCCTCTCAAGTGGCCTAACTCAAAATGGAGGTGCTTGATGGTACAATTATATATCACATTTGCGTATTAGTACTGCAATGACAGTATCCATTATCATGTTCATTTAGCATGCATGTCCTTTGCAACAGAGAGCACCACATATTTCAAACACAAAGTTATTATCTCTACACATTTGAACATCTTTTGCACTGAGTTAAAGCAGTAGAAGATTCACGCTTCCTTTTCTTTCTGTAACTTTTTTCCTGTTTCTTTTAATTTTGTCACTACTTGTGTATATTTTAATTTCCACCTAGTAGTATAGCTTAACAATTTGCAGTTTTAGGATGATACTCATGGTTTATTGCTTCAGGTAATGAATCACAAGCATAGCAATGAGACATATCCTGTACACTTGAACACAATGCACTCGAACTGTGTTTGAAACATAATCACAAATAATGTTTTGGACTTTAAACGGCAAGGTTTTTCTCAAGTATAATACGGTGAGCTTGAAAAAAAAAATACGGTAAATTTTTAAAATAAAAGAAAACTAAAAATGGGGAAAAAGTAAAATAAGTGAGAAACTAATAACACAAACATCAAAAGATAAGTAGATTTGCAACAAATAAAAAATAGAAAATGAAAAAAACCTGTTTGGCATTAAAAAATGAAAAAAGTAAAAAAAAAACGCGAAAAAACGCATTAAAAACTCGTTTTTTTCGTTTTTAACATTTTTTTAAAGTTTTAAACAGCAATTTGATTTATCGCATTTTTTTCTAAAAAAATGCATTTTTTGTGACATTGTTTAAAACTTTAAATCCATAAATGTTATTTTCATGAAACTAGATGCCTGATGTATGTGATCTTTGCGTCTGAAACCTTTTGAGAACTTAAGAGACAACTTAACTATCGTTCTTTCCGTACAGTGTTTTTTTCAGGACTTGAGTCAATGGTTTTGAGCTTTTTCCACATGTAAAATCTGGTTCATGCATTGGAATGAACATGATTCTTTAATCAATTGTCCATGTTTTTAAACATGAAGATCAATAAAATATAGCTAGTGTATTGCACTTCATTCTCCCTCTCTCTCAACAAACACTCACATGCACATATTTACATGTCTTTATGCTTATGTACCACTTGTTGCTTAGATTCAGTAATTCTTTACCACTTGTCATATATATCTGATATCTTTTTTGTTGGAACAATTGTTTAGCAATATCGTTAAGTTGAGAATGTTCAACAATTTGTCCACGTTTAAATGGTGAACTTGATAAAAAGTTGCAACCATGTTTTGCTATTCTTTCTTCTTGGAAAGGGAACTTATAGCCAAGGGAAAAACTGCAAATGAATGTGACATACTATGGCAGATTTGCAAATTTTTGGTTGCGGATGTCCATTCTGAATGCAATTTTCAATGTACATAGATGATCTGTATTTGATCGATTTGAAAATGATAAAACTTGTAGGATTAATGTGTAATTGTATTATTTTACATGTTTAAATGAATTAAATCCCATTTAAACAGATAATCCCTTCCTGTGACAGCCAATATGTCAGAAAATATTATTATAATCTTCGGACTTGTGTACAAAATGATACATGACTAAATTAACCAGATCAAGGTTGGGGCCAGGCAACCACATCCATCCATAATATCCTTTTGCTAACTCTAGTTAGATCTTTCTTCAGTTCGTGTATAAATTGTGCAATTTGATTGAACACATCTCGACTTGTTTGGCAAAGGTGAGATCTCAAAGTTATCCAACAAGAAATAACTCATCGGACATACTATCTTTCATGTCAAATATCTTTTACCTCATTGAGTACAGGTCTTTCATGCCAAATATCTTGTGCAATACATTATTTTATGAAGAAGAAGTGCAGCATTTACTTCTTAACAATAGTATCACTGACATATGCAAGGATATATGTAATTCCAGTTATGTGGACATGCATGAAGACCAAGCAATTGAAAATTGAATATTTTGAGTTCATATGTTTTGTTCATTAGTTTCAGAATCATGGTTTTTGGAATTTCCTTAAGATACGTGGGTGTATATGGTCCATGTAGAATTTGTCGTGCAGGCACTCATGGACAAAAAACAGGTCCCATATTCAATCATAAGTGATAGGAATTGTGAAGAAATTGTTTTCCTTTCCCTTGCAACCATGAGGCTACACTTGTGACATTTGCCCCCACAACTTCCTCCCTCCTCGCCTCCCCTCCCCCTTGAGGGAATGACTTGGGGATAGCCATATATCTAAAGATTTTGTAGAGAATGATGTCTGTATCTAGTTGTGCTGAATCAGTGTTTTGTATCCTGGTACATAGACGGTTTGGTACTAAAGGAAAGCAGACAAGGAAGCAGGTTAGTTCTAACCTACTTGCTAACTTGTACCCTGGTATAAAGCCTTTTGAGGTACAAAATGAAAGCAGGTTAGGATCCAATCAGGTTCTTAGGTTAGTCTAAGGGAGGGGTATTAATTCACGCTTCAGGTCATATATTTCTATGTTTGGTAATGACTTTAATGGTATACCCATAATATTTGTAGAAAATGGTATGCATATACATTTGCTCCTAATTACTACCTCACTAGTCATCTATTGCTCTTTTTATTATTATCTTGAGTACATGCCTTTGTTATCATTCTCTGGTTCAAAGCATGTATTATGTGTATCCTCGTATTCTTTCATCTAGCATATCCCTATATCCCTTGGATCTATATACCGTGAATTATCTACTCAAATAAAACATGCATAACTGAAAAAGTTAGAAGTGATGGACAATCTGGTGTTTGTCAAACAAAAATTGTGGTAAATCCAGAGCTGACAGCAGAAGGAAGAATAATAAATAGTACAATTTGATTGGATCAAAGAAACTCAATCCAACATGAAATGTTAATGGATTGGTTACTTACAGTGAAATCAATCAATTACTTAAACAGAGCTGCTGACAAACTGCAGCTCTTTTTCTCTCACTAGAAATGCGGAAAAAGGAGCTAATGTCAAAACTGTGGAAGGACGGTTTCAGCAGCTAATTGGATCTCCAAACTTGCAGGAACTACTGTGAAGGAATGCCTCATAGGTATGGGTACAGGTACATGTACGGACCATTTTTAAAAACTTGGGTACGGGTATATATATATATATGAAAGGAAAAAGACAATTCTAACAAACAAAATAATACATTCATGATTCAAAATGCATAGATTATGAAGAAGAAACTAATGAAAAAAGGATGAAAGTAACAAGTATACTAAAAACAAAAAAACAAAAAAATCTTAATTTTTGGAAAATAGATTTGGTCAATCGAAAACAGGATGGATACATACCTAGGACCATGCCTGGTACTGCTTTGATCTTACCCGTAGCGTACCCATGGGCATCTTGTACCCATACCCATACCTATGTCATACACATATGGTATAGGTACTGTTCCATCAAAGGAGTACTCATGTGACATAGTTCTGAAGGCTAGTAGTTATGTTCAAAACAGCCTTAAGAAAAGATAAAATGAAAAAAAGCTTTTAACTAAATAAATATATTATATGTGCAAAGTAAAAATAAAAATAGCCCAACCTATCTGATGGAACCCACAGTATGCACACTTGTCCTATTTCTAAAAGGTAAACCTTAAGTATATGTTCTCTAGATAGCAGGTGCAGTAAATGCTTAAATGTACATCTACAGTGGTGTTAGTGAGACTCATATATAAGTGTATGCTAGATGGTATTCTATGTGATTAGGCTGTACCACAGGATACAGCAGGGAAAGAAATTACATCTATAACTTTGCCTAGCTATATTTACATTTTCAATGTTTTATTCATGAAAATAGCTGTTTGGATGTGATCTTCATGCTCGAAACCTAAGAACTGATTTAAAATCTTCTCTTTTGGTGTATAAATTGGATTTTGTAGGACTTCAAAATTAATAATAAGTTTTTCAGCTTACAAATACAACCTACATTGGACAATACTAATGTTCAGTCCATCCATTTGTTTGCAGACATCAAAAAGTTGCATCTGTGGCCTTGGTTTAGACATTTGCAAATGTAAAATGCAGCTGCAGCAAAATCACATTATTATTCTTTGATATAATTATTTTAGATGTCATGTATGTAGGTAGATATATCTCCATGTATATAAGTAGATATATTTTTAGTAAGTTTCTGCCCTCGTTTTTGTGATATTTCAAACGTTGTCAACATTTATGACTATTACCACATGAATACATGCAGATGTACAGATGCACCTAGCCCTCATAGACTGATGGAAGCCTCAATGATGATTCTTGGCCATCTTTTTGCTGATTATTTGATTTATATATGTAATTACATATGGCAGGTACGTTGGGATGATTCTTCAGTAATCAACCATCAAGAAAGAGTTTCTCCATGGGAGATTGAACCATCCCTTTCTTTACCAGCTTTGAGCTGTTCAGTTGGTCCCCGGATAAAGAGACTACAGACATGCCCTCAGCCAGACATAGAGGGTAGGAATTGTTTCGGGCTTTCTATTATTTTCAGTTACTAGTTTTCTTTTGTTTGTTTCCCCCGATAATCATTGGTACCATAACTGGAAGCAGGGATGTGTTCTCTGGACTTTGGGGAAACTGTGAGATCCCATAAGGTCTTGCAAGGTCAAGAAAATTTTGCTATCGCACCAGTATTTGACAGATCTGATCAATTCAGTCAGTCGATGGAATTTAAGGGGTATAACTCATCTGAAAAGCATCTCAGGCCAGCTGTTCTAGGGACCAGTTTCATTGGATCTCCAATAGCAAAGTCTACCATGCCTGTGATTAGCAGAGACTTGGGGGAATCGAGAAGATTCCAAAAGGTCTTGCAAGGTCAAGAAGTATTTCCTTTGACATCTCAGCTATCAGCTGATGTCAACCGCATTGTTTGGGGAAATTGCAAATATGGTCTTGGAGAGCTTGCTGTTAATCAGAAACCAGCCTCAGTAATTTTCCCATGCTTCAAGACTCCCAAACCTTGTGGCATCTACAGTGGAAATTCTTATCCTTTGAGGAGCCCAACATATGACGTTCAAAGCTCTCAAAGAAGAGGCATCAAATGCAACAGCTTCACAAGCCAAAATTCAAATCAACCTATCATCTCTAGTGAGTTTGAGCTTCTGGAGCCCTTGAAGAAGCAACGTCTGTTTGATAATGCACATATGGCTACTGGTATGATGCCAACTTCAAGGGACAATAATCAAAGTGATGTCAGTGGCAACGGTAGAAACAGCTGCATGCTTTTTGGCTTTCCGTTGACTAAGGAAAACAACATCTAGAACAGTGGGACTCCCTGGAAAGATCTACCAAGGTACGGCCTTGTTGACTGCAAACTTATGCATGAATATGTTATCCTTTAAGGGTGCTTGATCTGCAAAACTTTTTCTTGAAACATATGCAGCCACATGTGCTTACTGTCTGATCAAATAATGAGTTGAGAGATCTCGCTTTGCATAAATATAAAAGGAAAATTTCTGACCTCCACAATGAGTGAAAGCTTTTGTCTAACTATCTTATCAACCAACCTGGAATTAGAAATAAAAAAGGAAAAGGCTTGTCCAGCAAAAAGATGGCAAACGTTCCCAGCAATCTGTGAATGGAGTGGTATAAAGTACATATTCAATGCAATATAAAACATGGTACATTGTAATTGTGTATAATTTATAGACAGCCAAACTTTCTCCACCAGACAAGATCATTAGAGATGCAGAGAAAGTGATTTGCATGGAAATCAGCCCCACCAGAACCCTTTAGTTACTTCCAGGTTATCCTCTAGATCAAGTCATCCATTTTGTTTTTTCTCATTTCTGCCATGCTGTTTATCGAGTTAAAGTCAACACTCAAATGTAACTAGAGAAAATTCAATAAGAACTTTGGTTATGCGTTTCCTGAATTCTCTGACCAATTTGGTCAACAATATATTTCCGTTCTTGCTACTGAGGAAGCACAGCCTCCAAAAAATTTGGGTATGCGTTGGTTTGAATTTGGATGTGAATGATTTGCTGAACAACTAGTGACTGGTTTGGAGAAGATCGGCATACTTAATTACATATCCTGAAGGACCTGAAGAAAAAAGAAAAAAGCATCCGAGTCTGAGACTTTCAGTTGCATGAGAGGACCAAACTCCATTGAATGAAGTCGTGTTATGAGCCTGTAGACGTATTGATTTTGTATATTCTACATGACATGCCTTTTAATAATTTATGGCTGCTATGCAGGGCGTTCTGCAACTTAGCATGCAAGATTCAGGTACATGCAAGCGTTCAAATTGAAAGAGCTGCTGATATTTTTATGAGGAAACAGCGAGGCGATGTGAAAAGGTCGTTCCTAGTGGTCATGAATCAGTGCTTATGAATCACTAAGCTTTAGTTTGATCATGTAGATGGATTCCATGTATGATGTTTATGTCATTTCTGGCAATAGTTCCTTCTTACCTGAAACTAAGAACCTTGGTGTGTAATGGTCCTTCTCATATGCGACCTTTTGGTGCTATGCTGAAGCCTCTCCATGTACGTCGGAGACATGTTTGTGACCATAACTGTGATAGTTCCTTAAGCAGTTGGCAGTATGTCTATGCAGAATTTTAAGAAACTAAATCCACTTATGAGGCATTTGGTTACCTTAGATTTCAGATCCATAGGTTGGATTTAGCATGTCTCTCACTCTAAATTCATAATTCTAGCGAAGTGTGGATGGGAGAACCGAGAAGTTAAAATTTTTATTATGCCTTAAATTAATGGATTTAGTGAACTTTTAAATTTGAAAATGTAAATTTTATTATTTTCTTTATGTCTCCAACCCATGCATTTATTAAATTGTAGACTTGGCAACTATGGATTTAAGATCTCCATTATTTTTAAATTTGTTGATTTCAATGGAGAAGGAGGAGGGTCTAAGTCACGTGAGTACTTCCTTAAGGTCAATATACCTATGTCATTGTGTCATTATACTAACATGATAAAACGGTACTCACCTGAGGACGTTTTGGACCAAAACTGATTCAAACTATATATATTTATTTGATTTAGCTTGTTTTTAATTCAGTTTTTATTTTGTTTTTTAGAGTTATTGGTTATCAATATATACAGTTTGTTGCTTGAGGTCAAAAGGGAGGAGAGAAGAGAAGAGGTTGACAGAGAAACAAATTTTTTACTCATTAATCTGCCCTAATCTCATGAAGATAATTAGGGTGAAAGCAACAAAGTGTAAAATAAGTTCAAGACTAAAACAAATTATTAATAAAGAGTTGTTCCTAAAATTATTAAAGATTCAAAATACCACCTAACATAAATATTATTTAATGTTCCCTCTTAAGCTGGAGCATAGATGTTAATCATGTTCAGTTTGTCATAACATCTAGAAAACTCCCTAATAGGCAAAGCTTTAGTAAAAATATCAGTTGTTTGATCTTTAGAGGATACATGTATAGCGGAGATGATTCTTCCTTGAACCATGTCACATATATAATGACAATCTACTTCAATGTGTTTTGTCTTTTTATGAAATATGAAATTATTTGTGATGTATGGGGCAGCTTGGTGATCACAAAACATTTTCATAAGTATAGAAATAGAAATACCAAGACTCTCAAGTAAGAATTTAGACCAACTCATCTCAGCAAGAGTTTGAACCATAACATAATACTCTGACTCCATACTAACCTAGAAACAACATTTTGTTTCTTACTCCAAGACATAAAATTTTCCCTCATAAGTACACAAAAACTCGTGATAGACTTCTTGTCATCAACTGAGTATGCATAATTTGCATCGCTATAAGCTTCAACATCAACAGAGGTACCTTTTTTGAAGAAAAAGCCTTTGCCAAGAGAGGACTTTAAATACTTAACAATCATCGTAGTGCATCCCAATGTGACTTTTTTTTGGTCTTTGCATGAATTGACTTAGTTTTTCCATAACAAAGCTAATATTTGGTTGAGGCACTCTCACATAAAGAAGTTTACCAATCAACTATCTGTAGGATGGTAAAGCTATCTCTTCGGAGTTATCATCATATAGATGTAGTCGTGGGTTCATAGAAAGATTTGCAAGTTTAGCTCCTAGCATCCCAATGTCTTTCTGCAAAAGATCAAGAACATACTTCTTTTGTGATAACACCAGACCTTCATTACTATGAATAACTTCAATGTCAAGAAAATACCGTAGCTGGCCAAGATCCTTAGTAACAACATGTCTTTGTAGGGGTTCTTTTGTTAGTGCTACCTCCTACTCACATTCACCTGCCAAAACAGTATCATCTACATACTCCACTAGCACAACTGTACCTCTAGATGTTATATTGAAGAACAAGAAATGGTCTAGTGGAAACCTCTTAAAGCCACATTCTAACACAACTTCAGAGAATTTGTGATACCAAGCACGATGACTTTATACCAAGCCATATATAACTTTCTTCAACCTACACTTTACCTTATTCCCCCTGATGTTCAAAGCCAGCAAGCTATATAAACAGTCTCATCAAGATCTCCACATAAGAGAATATTTTTGACATCCAACTAATATAAGGGTCAATTATAATGCACAACAATTGACACAATAAGACGTATGGTACCCAACCTGGCCACAAGAGAAAAGGTCTCAAAGAATTCACATCATATGTTTGTGTATACCATTTTGCTACAAGACGAGTTTTGTAGCACTCCATTGAGCCATTAAATAGATACTTTATGGTGAAGATCCATTTGGAGCCAACAACATCACAGCCAGAAGGGGGATCAACCAAGTCCTGTGTCTTCCTTTGCAGTAGAGTCTGCATCTCATCCTGCATAGCTTGCTGCCATTTGGGTCAAGTAATGCCTACAAGTGACTAGAGAAAACAAAGAGCATTGATAATGCAGATACAAACTGCTGCAGGCTACCACCAACACTATTAGTAATTTAGAGATGAGATGAAGAGTACCAAAAACACCAAAAGGATGTGAATAAAACAAGTACACCCAAACACTTTGGGTGGAAAAGAAAATAAAGGTCTATCTGGATAAAGAAATTGAATAGGAATTTGATTGCCAATAGACAATGACGGAAGATGGTTAATCAAGTAACATGTAATTAGAATGAGATCACCCAAAATTGAGCCAAAACATAGCTATGTAACATAAGAGTACAAGCCATATCAAGTAAGTAACTGACAATGATTATGTTTGGCAATACCATTTTGTTGAGAAGTATGAGGACATGTGGACAAATTATGTATTTGCTATAAAAGTGCAGCAATGTATTGGATTTGAACTCAAAAGAATTTTTACTGTAAATGTTTTTAACAATGGAGCCAAACTGAGTCTTTATTTCAATAATAAAATTTGAAGAATACAAATAACTTCAGACTTGTCTTTTAACAAGAACACCTAACTAAGACGAGAAAAAATAATCAACAATGACAAGATAACCTAAACTTGGCCCGGCTTACAATCCGGCTAGGCTCCTAAATATCAACAAGAATAAGATAAAAAATAGCATGACTAGACTGACTAGTACTGGAAGGAAAACTACTTCTAGTGTGTTTGCATAATGGACACTGAAATGACTTTCACAGAAAATTGGAGAGGACACCACGAAGCTTGGACAATGATGGATGACCTAGTAGAAGATGTCATTGATATGAGGTAGACTTCAATTGAGTAGTAGATGCCACAATCTCCACTGGTTCTGAAAATATGTATACTTCTTTGTGCTCACGGCCACCACCAATCATCTTTCTAGTTTGCAAGTCCTAAATAAAGCATGAACCCAGATCAAATATGGCTCTACGATGCAAATCATTCGTCAACTGAGTAACAAATACAAGGTTAGCAGGAAACTCTGGGGTATATAAAACATGGGAAAGAGAGACATAACTAGAGGGTCTCATATCCCCAACTCCCATAATAGGAGAAAACCTCCTGTTGGCAAGTCTAACATATTGAGGTTATGAAAAGTGATGCAATGAGGTAAATAAGTGAGGCTGACTGCAGAAGTGTTTCGAAGCGCTAGAATCAACAGTCTACATGGTAACTGGTTCACGATACTACCAACAGATAAAGAAGAATCCATCACAACAATGGAGGCAGCTGCAGACGTCGTGGTAGGGAGAGACTACTGAGCCATGAGCTGATCATACTCTACCTTGCTCATGGTCACAGTAGAGCTATCAGGAGTTGTCATGGATGGAGTCTCTCCAAGTAGTGCAATGGCTCGGCAGAACCTATAGGAATATGAGAAGTGAAGGTCCCTTCTGCCACCTAAAGTACTAAATCCTCTGCTTTGAGAAGTGGAAGTAGAACGACCATGTTTGTCCCAACACCCATCTTCTAAATGTCTCGATTTTCCATAGTATGTACATTGAAATTGCCCTCTGCCCCTATACCATGACTTGAGCCTCTTCCCCTTGTGGCCTGTCTATACCCTCCAGACATACCTAAGGCAGCAACATAAGCCTCACTCTAGGACTGAGAGAGATATATAACCAATCTACTGAGTCTATTATATGCATCAACAACATCTGGAATCTTTGCTTCGGCAAGCATCTGTACTTTAGCTACATCAAACTTAGGTGATAGACTAACCAAGAACTTTGCCACCATTGTCTGCTCGAAATGAGTCTTGTATGCTGCTTTAATTGAAGCGAAGTGTTGAGACAATTCCAAGTCACCCTCCTACAGTTTGAGCAACTCCTCAACTTGTAAAATTTTCAAAACATTTTTGTTATGAGAATAAGTTTGCCTCAATAATGTCCACATGTTTTTGATAGTCGTGTAGTAAGCAAGGGGTAAGAGCAATATCAGACTGCACACTATTCATAATCTATGACATAATAAATATTCATAATCTATGACATAATAATTTATATTCTTTTCATGTGGTATACTTTCCCGTTTTAACAATTGGTTCATCTTCTTCAATGACGTTGGACTTTTCGATATCTTACCATAGTTGTGACCAAAGTTAATAGTTGTGACCATCTAATTTCACAGTATAATCATAAAAGAAGGGATTCCCAACAACTTTGTATTCATCATGAAACTCAATCTTAGTGTTGTCTGCCATATTGGACTATTGTTCACGGTCCCTTAAACACAAAAAAACAAAACTACACAGACTGACTAGAAGATGCAACAGTAAATAGGTATTTCCCATGGATTGACAAGAACCATGCAGCAACAGATAATTACGAACTTCCTGCTAATTAAAAAAAAAATACCACTTTATAACATAGAAAGTTGGTTCATGACAGATAGAAAACTTGTCATCGTAGGTCACTTTTCATGCTCCGTTTAACTCAACATGTAATTCACGACAATCTGATCACATATATCAGACCTAACATCCACGTCATGCCACCACTTGAGGGTCTAATCACATATTCCACATTGACACAATCAGGCTCTTCTAATGCTTATTGCTGTTCCCACGATCAGCAGGAGGCCACGGTAGAGAAGACCAGGCAGAAAAGAGAGGAGAGCAGAGAGATGCCAGAACTTAGCAAGGAGTGACCAGTGGCAAGGAAGAAGACATCTGCGATGTTTGACGTGAACTCTGAACCATGTTGCTTGACTGATGTATTTTGGCATCCATCCAACTTGAAGACTAATTAACTACGTTGCATCCACGTCCACTTGAACAATACATCGATCTAGGGTTTTGATACCATGTTGCATGAGGCTAGAAGGGAGAAGAGAAGAGAGAGAGAGAGAGAGAGAAAGAGAGATAAACAAATTCAATATTCATTAATCTGCCCTAATCTCATTTTCAAAGGGAATTAGAGTGAAACCAACAAATTATAAAATAAGCCCAAGACTAAAACAATTGTTAATAAAGAGCTGTTCCTAAAACTATTAAATATTTAAAACCCAGCTAACATAAATTTTATTCAACATAGTTTTTATTTATATCACTTGTTTATATAAATGTTGCTTTCATTATGAATATTTTGTTGTATTTTCCATATATACATATGCATGCGCTGCCTTACCCCTGGACCAACACTTTTAAAGTTGTTGTGTCATACCCACATCTCCGTAACCTCACCCATGCGACTTAGAAGAGGGGACTGATTTGAGATCCAATTCAAGATGCAACATGTATGATTCCATGGAGTACTTCCATTTGTTAGGACAAAGGATTTCGGTCTTTGTTAGAAATCAATGGTATAAAATGATAGGATTCAGATACTAAGATCTCAGATCACTTTGGATCTAAGATATGAGGTAATCAAAAGTTCCCTTTGGTTATGGAACCAGATCCCATAACAGAGCTTAGAATGAAAACACTATGCTCGCTTCCTTGAGACATAATTCTGATAGAAAGATGTAATTGCTACCAATGGATACTAGTATGAATTCTTATCGCGTTTGGAATTATTGTGCTTAAAAGGCATCTTTGTTATCTTGTTTAAAGCTCTTCTGAAGCTTGTATTAATTAATTGACAATTTTGTGCGGCACCTTAATACGGCCATCAAGAATTTTTGTAGTTTTGAACGGCAGACACCTTTACCATTCATCAGGATTTAAAGGAATTACAAGTAAATGCAACAAAGTGCCTCATATAGTGTGTTTCCCTGATCAGAAATTTTATGGTAAACTCCAATAACCAGAAACCTTTGTACCCAAAAAGATAACTACAGTGGAAGATGAGCAAGAAGTCTCGTGTTCAATTTTCAGTTAAGGGCACAAGAAACTTGTTTAGGGTGCCAAAACCTTCAATTGCGTGGTTTTCAGACATTTATCCATTGCGGTGGACCTCCAAAGCCTCATCAACAAAGTCATTGTGCACCTGAACGTGTTTTCATGTAATCAGCATATGCACAATGTTGTCAATAATGGTATCAGTGAGGTATACACCCCGTAATTAGTTTTATTCCCATGAGCACCAATTCCTCTAGACTGTAAACGGTGGATACGCCGCACTTCATTTGACGGGTGTCTTACTTTCCACCCAGGTTCCGAAGCAGCCCTAAACCTCGAAAGCAGAAAGAAGGAGGTGATTTCGACCTCTGATCAAATCACAGGTTTGTTCACTGATATGGTGTATTGGCAAATACACATCTACCATATGGGCCTATATTGGTCCGCATCATATCTGCAAGGGGACGGTTCCAATGCACGTGGCATGATATCCTCCAATTATAAAAACAAGTAGGTGTTCATGCAAGTAACATTCTTGCTCCCCTTGAGAAGCCATGAACTTTGAGGTGCACATGTACTAACCAGTACTGCCAAATACAGTGCATGAGCAAGCTTAAGTTGTGCCAAGCCTGTCCATTGAAAATGGCCGTACTCATTTTGAGTCAAAGCACTAATTAAATGTGCCCACTGAGCATTTTGTATCCTTGTCCATACCACTGTGTCTATTTTCTAGTGCTTTTATGGAGTTTGTCGTAGAAATAAAGCAGTGACAACGAAATCTAATAAATATCTGAAGGGTTGCTTCATGACAAGTCAATGTTAACAGTCCCTTAAAATTGACAACTCCAGAATAACTTTCAAACATCATCTGCAAAAACACTGCTTTATTCAAATGTTTTAAATCCTGAATACTACCTCTCCTCTTATCTACCTTCTGGCCACATCACTACTTGTGGGGTATGGACTGCTCTCTTGCTTTTCTCACGTATCAATCATTTCCTTTTGTTTTCTTAAGTGCCAGAGGACTGCAGCGGACATTTATTTTGGCCCAGTCATATTTTTATTAACTTGTTCTATCAACTTCAACATTGGTTGGTGAATCCTGTACATGCTCAGGCCAGTGAATGAAAGTGATCATCACACTGGCTAGAATGGTGAAGTTGGAAGTACATTAAGGACGGGACATGGGGAGATTGAGACATTCAGCAATCAGATCGTGCTTGTTGTGGGATGAGAACAAGAATGGTCCCATTTGGTGATGCTTGTGATAGGATGAGCCATGTTCGGCACTCTTCGGCCACACTTCAGGCTCAAAGCAAGCAAAGTTGTTTCAGAAAGGTATTCACGTAGGTGGTAGAGTGTACATTGGGGATCTACAGACTCAAACTTTTGATCTACAGACTCAAGCTTTTGGGTAAGCAGATGGAATATTTCATCCTATTGTCCAAAAGAAAGCCAAAACTGGTACCCAACCCCTTGTCCTCATAGGGTATAAAGTTTACTTGTGGTGCCTTGACTTCAATTTGTGTTCCAATGCCTCCCTTTTTGCAGCACAAATGGGTGGATTCCCAAGGGATTCAAAATGCGAATTGGCTGCCTTTCAGCCCCCAACTTGACCATTGTGCCAACCCCTTAGGGGACTATAGATTCAAGCTTAGGTTGGCCTCTATTTAGTTGTTTGATATCTCAAAGAAATCGAACTGTAACATGAATTAACTACGCTTGCAGCTGAATAGGCGAGGGTCAAATGTTTGTGCGTGCTTAGTTTGTATGGAAATATTAGTAGGAGCGCAAGAATGTTGTCTTCTGATCAGCAAAACCATCAAACGGCTCATTTTTGTTTCTCAATCCTGTGTGTGCATGACTGGGGAGGTCTTGTTCTTGATCACAGGTCTATTCAAGCACCATGGGGCAAGCGTTCAAACTTATCTCTGAGATGTGTGACAAAAACGAGTGGTCTATTCAAAGTATATGGGACAAGATCAATTCGATCTTAGCACAATCGTTTAGTGGTGATTGGTTGCAACTTGCAAAGGAAAGACGCTTCTAGATTTAAGCTGTGTTTGATAGCCATATATAAACTTTTGTTGTGAATGTATTTTCTAGAAAAGCTTTTCACCTAATCAAATAATGGAAGGAATTGTAGAAATATTTTACCATTTCATGAAGCAAAGTTTACCGCTTTTCCAAAATTTTAGTCCAAATTGCTTTTCTGAAAAAGTGCGAGTGAAATTTTTGCCACGGCCATCGGATGGCCTGTGAAAAAGACAACTAATTACAGTCAGTTTTGGGGCTGTGAAATTATATATATATATATATATATATATATATATATATATATATATATATATATATATATATATATATATATATATATATAGAGAGAGAGAGAGAGAGAGAGAGCATTATTATATATATGCCATAAGACAACATTACAGATCACCATATATATAGAGGCAGATCGGAAACCAAACAGGCTAGAATGGCTAAAAGAACTAAATAGCAAAATAAGAAGGCAGAGCAAAAGCGTGCCGATTTATAAACAGGGGAGATCAACATTGAAGATGGATGCAAGAAACATCAGCCAAACATAGTGTTTAATGGCAAGGTGCATGCGCTGCAATCCATGGCGCAGCAATGCCGAATATGTGGCCTATAGCTATAGCCAGAGATTGCATGGCAACTGGGGAACCACCAATTGTGAAGAGCAACTAAAGGGACTGTATGCACTGGTAGCAAGGAATGTCCAGGGCCAGCAACAACAGGTTGAAAATCTTGAGCAGGATGAGGCTGAGTTGCTTGTCGTGCATGAATTCTTTCTTTTATCACATTGCCTGAACTTGTCCAGCTAGGTCATTCAGAGATTTTGGCGTTTCATGCTATGTAAGACTACACTATTAATTGTATAAATTCTCACCCTATATCTTTCATACTATATATTGACGATGTCTTCCTTTCCTCTAATTTTCAGTGGTCTTTGTCTCAATATCTTAAACATCTCATTCTTGGGTTTGATGGAGTTGGAATGAAGGCTAACGTTGATAAAAGTTTTATTGTTCGATTTAGTGCCAACTGAAAATGAGCTATCAACTGCCGCTTATCATTTAATCGGCAGATTGGTAAGTTGCCTATTATGTATCTTGGATTGCCTTTTGCAAGTGAATAAAATCACAGAAAGACAATGTAGTTCCTAATGAAGACAGTAAATAAGCCTTTTAGTTGGATGCAAAAAGTCTTTATGTAAAGAAAGTATTTGGTTAATCAAGCATGCTATAGCCTCTATCCCACAATACTGGGCTGGGAAGCTTCAGGCTTAGTAAAACTTGTGCTAATTTTCTTTAGGGTGGTAATGAAGGTAAGCTTCACCTTATTAAATGCATAAGACTCATGTTGCCTAAGGAAGGAAGGAGGTATTGCAGTAAGAAAGTTGGAAGAAGTCTATGGTGCAACATTGGCTTATTTTGTTTGCATGACACTAATGTGGACTTTGATTGGACTAAGGTCGTTAAAATTAAGTATTTGCAACATGGAAGTTTTTGGTATAATAAATCCTATTCTAAGTCTTCAATTATATGGAAATGCATAGGCTAGAATTCAACATCATATTAGCTGGTAACGGTGGGTAAAGCAACAAATTGTGGGCTGACAGGTGGGCTGGTTCCCCTTCATCAATAGTATGTCTGCAGAGATCTACAGCAGGTTAGCTTTCTAAATTTATGGTCCAAACTAAACAACTACTAGCTGCTCGGTGTCATGATATTTTGGACATCATTCATCAAATCAGACATGGACTGGTTATTCCTTTCATTGATTAAAATAAATTTGATTTGTTGAAGTGAGATTTTAGTCCCACTAATCCAATGGTAACAACAGGCTAAAAGGCTTGGTGGAACGATGGAGAAGTTATATTTGGTGCAGACAAAATTGTCTAGGGCAAGTTAAGTTTTTACTGTACCCTGCAAAGGAAGAGCTTTTGAGAGATAACTAGATTTCCTGAAAGGGATTCAGTTTGGCATCATGCATTTTCATGATGTGTGTCCTGGAGGTATTGAAATTAATGAATAACTCTTTTTCGACTATATTGTTGCTGCTAACATATATAGATTTCTTACTTGTAAGTTTGGAATGGGTAGAGATATTGATCAACTTTTGTGTGCTTCAAGAACTCAGTTCTTAATATGTGCCTGACCCTGACCATGTGATAAGGTACAAGGAGCTCAAGGTGCATGATGATCTCTTTTATAAAGGGAGGCCCTTGACAATAACCATGTTTTGTTGGTTTCTGATTAATGATCTGATGTCGAGAACCTGCACATGAGTTGGATAGAGCGCAACAAACAAGGGTTGTATTTATGTGAACGAACCATACGACTGGATATCAGTCGGGCCCACTGTATAAAAGGGTTTGCAACGGCCTATACCCTAGCAATTGCTAAAGGTCACCCTGGCCATAGGTCTTGTGCCCAAAAGATCATCGGGCAAGGGTTGGGCTGTTTGCCAAAAAGTTTTTGGCCACAACTACAAACATTTTTTTGCAACAGGATTGTCTGTTGCTAAAAAGCTTTTGGGCACAGTTCCATATTTTATTGGCAACAAAAACAGTTATTGTAAAAAATGGTTACATATGAAACCAACCAATAATATGGCCCTACTCATTACCACATGCATGAACTTTTATATATATATATATATATATATATATATATATATATATATATATATATATATATATATATATATATATATATATATATATATATATATATATATATATATATAGTCAAGTAAAAGTGAAAGTTTTTACAAACTAAAATTTAATGAATAAAAACTATCCAATCTTGTGATTATAGAAGTTGCATATAAAACCAAAACTTTTATACAATATCAAGCTTTCATGAATATAAGTTTTTATCTTATTGATCAAAATTAACAGTTGGTGAACTGCTATCAAGCTTTCTTCATTAGCCTTCAAACTGGCATTGTGCACCTTCACATTGCGACACTTTTTTTATTTGTGTGCAAAGAAATATGTACCAATTAAACAAAAATACACATAGATATGAAGTGATTAAAAAAAATCTGTCATAAGATCCCCAAACTGAGAAGCACTTAAAAGTAAGCACTAACATACCAATTCACTAAGAGCCAAAACATACAACAGAAAAAAATGCTATTCAATCAGCTCCATGGGATGCCCCTAAAATCACAGGCAAAGTGGACTGCTTCCCATGTACTTGCATCAAGTCTAGAACACACTCATCAAAATGATGGTAACCATTCACTTGAGCAAACGAATGACTTAAACAACCAATACAGTAAAACAAGAGGATGAAACAAAGAGAAATGCCACATGGAACACATTGATTAGAAAATTAACTACTTTCTTTCTATGATTAAGGTCATCTACAATTTGAGGATGCCCAGGTGAAAAAATGAAATTAAAATCCCAAGCTTGATATATTAAACATTATATGAATGACATTTCATACAAACAAAAATCAAGTGAAGAATTACCTATCAGCTAGGATGTTATTCTCAATAGCATTTGACATTTCATGTCCATATTCAAAGTGGACAATGAAATTCCTGCAAGCACATCATTAGTCGTCAAATGATCCAATTATTGTCCATGAGGAAGAATGGTTTCTAAGATATCCATTGATTAGACAACAAGCTCTGAATTGTATGATATGATATGAAGCATACCTATAAAACATCAAAACTTTAACAAACATTTATTTCTAAACCATGTTTGTGTTCAGGAATAACATTTTGGTATTTAAACTTACAATATATATATATATATATGCCTAAGCCTATCAAAGAGCATGAAGAAAGCAAAGAAAGGAAATTCTCTAAAGTAGAGCAAACAGTTGAGTTATGAGGAAGAAGCAACATGGAGTTATTTTCTTACAAGATTAATGAGAACATTGATTCCTAAGGTAAAACAACTCATATTGCCTATACAATATGATAGTAACATTATTAAGAAAATAATTTCCTAAAATGGCCAAGGCCGCAAATGATTAGAAATGAGATGCAGTCCCTTGGAGAACTACACAGGTTCTAGAAGAATGAATAATAAGAGGTTCAGGTTATCCACTATCAGATTATCCATGCACCGACCTACATAGAAAGTGCTCCCTTGTTCTACAGTCCTATCAATAAAGCACACCTGAATATATTCTCTTAGTGTGAAGGGATTTGGACATGCTTGCAGAAGTTGCTGCAGTAAATTTGCTATCGACTAAAATCAGATCAGCCATCTTTGAGGATTAAGCCATTCAATGAATATGCGAGAGAAACAAAGAGAGAGAGTGAGAGTGAGATGTATTGGTAGCAGCACATTGAACATGTTAATCTACAAGAAGTCTATGTTCAAACTAATGACTAAAAGACACCTAACATTGTATTGCGAAGGAAAAATTTTAGTGGATATGACATCAAAAGCATTACCTCCTCCAAAGTCCAGGCTTCTTCTCATCATCTAATATTCTGACATGTTCTTCAAGACAGGCATGATAAATTGAGATATGCAAGTCATACAAGCAATAGACAGTTCCTATCAAAATATTAATAAATAGGGAAAGACTGATATGAGGAAGGGGCCATTTGATCAACTGGAAACCCCCATCATGGCTATAGTATCTCAGAAAGTGCAGAGAGTAGGACTAACCTCTTATTTTCTTTGTGGCAATCACAAGCATTTGCCAAGAAGTTCTCCTAAAAAAAGGCATGTTGTAAGAGTTTGTCACTGTTTGAGGTTTCAACAAGTTAGATAAAGAGAGGAAAAAAAATAGAACCAATAACTTATGGGGGAGAGCTTTCAGAGCCTAGTTCTTCCCAGTGTATCAAACTATTTATTGATCTCTTGAACTAGAACATCTAATTAATTAAGTCCAACTGTCTAGACAAGATGAAGCCCTTGTTACCTCAAGAAAAAAACAAACAATTAAAACATAGAATTTTGACTTTTGACTATTTCATCCAAATGCATTGATGATTAAACTTGAGTTGAATTTCGTAGACCCCATGAATACCAAAATCCTATAACCATATTGACACTTACTGCTGACAAGAGAAAATATATGCAGCAAGGTTATAAGTGGACATGAGTCAAACCTAAGCAGACCCTTGTCCACACTCAATTTACATAGACCTTATGGGAAAACTTCACAAAAATGGGGTAGTTGTATACTTATTAAGTCAAATATAAACAAAACATACTCAGTCTATTAAGTGGTATAGATTCAAGATTTTATTATGTAATGTTACTAGGTCGGACTTCAGAAACTTCTTGCAAGAGTCAATAGATCTTATGATGTGCCAAAAATAAAATTTTAAGGAGATCTGTCCAATACTCACTTTCATGACACAGTAAAAAATATTACACATAATGGTAGCAGAAGGGAAATGAGCTAACAAAGTTAGTTAGGCTATCAATAGTATGTGAACAAGCTTTAAGCAATGTTGAAATCTGAATTCTTATCTCATACTAAAGACTAATATAAAATTAAAAAGTTGCATCTTTGAAACCTTCGTGTTTCTCAACCCCAACAAATCACCTAGAAACCACGGGGCAATAGTGATGGCTCAAAGTGTCAAGATCCCATAATGAACTTCCTGTAGAAACAACATGTTCATGAGATCATAGACGTAAAAAAACAGTTCAAAGCATATATGAAAGTAGAGAGCAACACATATGAATAAAATAGTGGTCATAAGAAATATATCAAGAAGGTTTTGGAGGTAAATTAAAAGATGTGCACAAGGTATGTATGCATATGTTAATCAGTCGAGGTGTTCTCTCTCTCAGCACACATGTTAATCTTGTATGTCTTATCATGCATGTTGTAATTTTAAATGTCTATTTCGTGCCTCCAAAATCAGTTCCAGTGCATACTGCTTTCATCTTAAAGCTACTACTAATTAGCACAAATTAAGAGATTAACTAACCTTTATCTCCTCCATATAAGTATCTCAGCCCACCATATCAGAATAGAAAACAAAAACATGGTAAATTATAAACTTGATTTGACTCATTCCATCTGATCAAAATGTTGACATTCCTGCAAAAGGCATATGATATTCAGAAAAGAAAGGTTAAAAATAGCAGATTGTAAGATGCAGAAAATAGTAAAAATCAGCCAAGAAAGGCATGTATTCTCAAGCGGCATTAGACTTGGAGAACGAAATAAGCACAAACACAAACACAACTGTGCTAAAATTGGGGACACACTAGCATTCATTGTAACAGAGGAACAAATATAAAATGACAAACACTAACTGGCATAAAAAATAATAATGTACCAAAATCTCTAGTTCGAACATGTTTTTCACTTTCATCCTACACATTCAACAACTACAAATGATAGATTAAATTGTTTGGTTTCAGGTTCAATCATACAATTTGACCTAATTGGTTCTAGAAAAGATAGGTGAAGGCAGGAGAAAGAAGCAAGTGCTAAGTACAAAATCAATGAGGTGCCATTTGTCATGCAAGTCTCAGTACAGAGAACCATAATTCAATTTAAAGTGTGCTTTTACTTCCTAGATCAGTACATAAAGCAAGGTGCTTAGCTGCTGCCACACAAATCCTCATGAAATACCACAAAGACACTATGGTTTATGACTAAATGTTACGAGGAAGCTCCATTAATGCTATGGACTTTTTAGTGAGGTCATAATGTGAAGTAGCTAGTAGCACTAAATCTATTACTTTCAAGTAATCTACCATACAAATTTTTAGCGAACCTCCATCCAGATCTCAGTTCAAGTAATCTACCACACAAATTAGCTCAAGCTCACACAAGGTTTTTCACAAGAAATTCAGCACATTGCCCAAAATCTTACCCATAGGTGAAATATAAAGTCCTATGAATTATAAAACAGAATGGAAATTAAAAAACACAATTTAGGAAGGAAGATAGGAAAACTTTTAATCCTTGCTGAAGCTCCTGCAGCAACAAAAAATAAATACAATTTTATCTAGACTACAGTGTTATTCTGCAAGCAAAGAAGAAGAAGAGAAAACCAGAAAGAAACGGAAAAAACAGTATAGAGTCTCTTTAGCAAAGTTTATAGTTGCTACAAGCTTTTAACATAAGTCATTGATTTTGTTTTTCTCCTTATCCCATTGTTTTGGCGTGAGTTGTCAACTATCCAAATTTATAAACAAAAGAACCGTAATAAATAGCCCTCATGTGAACTGGGTGACTCCCAGAGTAACCAATCTCTCTCTCTCTCCCCCCCCCCCCACCACCCTTGTGTGTGTGTATATATATATATATAATGTATATATATATACATGTAATATAACCTTTGAGTGTCTTAAAATAGGATATTAAAATAATTGATTTACATATCCCTTCAAATAAAGACTATGGACCACATAAAGTATATTTCTGTTATATAAATCCTCAGCTGTACTCTGGTCTTGTAAAAAATCAATTACAGCTGAACTGAATTTTTTTCAGTGGCCGACCAAAGATTTTTTTTCTTCTTGGGTGGACCAAGATAATTTTTCAGATGAGTTTATTATTGTAATCACTCCAATTTTTTCCAAAAGGCTACGTTCTTTTACCAAAACACAAAACTCAACTTTAGATGTGAGATTTAAATCCAAAATCCATTTTTTGGATTTAAATTAGATTGAAAACCACAATTCAGATCCAAATCAAGCATTTCAAACCCAAAATTTGAATCAAGTTCGAAACGACAAAAATTGAGCGTCACGCGTTAATAGACCCTCCTCCCTTTGTTTTAAGGTCTCATTCTCACGCCAAAACATGTTTTTAAGCCTAAGTCACGTGCTAGAATGAGTCGACAACCAATTGAACCCAAATCAAATTTAAAACGAGTTCAGAATCACAATGAAGCCGACTGTCTATTAGTAACAAAAAAACCATTCTTTTTATATATAATGACAACAACAATAATAAAATAACAGTTTTATTATTTTACAAACAATTCTTATTTATTTTATATCATTTTATTAAATTAAAATAGGGGGATTTTGCACGTCCCGCGATACGCAGTCGTGCGACGAACAGTGGCGCAACACGCGTACAGTAGCACGACAAGCTTGTGCGATCGCACGGTCACTCTCAATCGCGTGCGTGATAGCGGCAATGCATTACGCGTTGATGCACGTACGCGTTGCCGAGACGCTGCCCGGGCTTGCCTACTATGCAGACCCCATTTTTCTTCAAAAACGAACTGTTAGAGGGTGATTTTGAATATTTTAAATCGGCATTAGTTCTGCCTACACCTCAAAAAGGGACATGCAGGTTTAATGGCCAATCATACTTCGTCAAAACCTATTTCTTTTTTAAAAAAATTGAAAATAATTCAAAATTATTTGAAATTCGTATGAAAATGTTGTGAAATAAAAAAAAATCATATTTTGAGTTTTGGCTCCAAAACTCTTTATAAAAACCTTCATTTTCCTCCCTTTTAGGCAAGAGCTAGTCCTTGGAGAAACTCTAGTGCATTTGAAGACTTAGAGTTCTCCCTAAGCTCTCTTCCTCGATTTCCCTCTTCTTCTTTCCTTCTCTTTCTTTTTCTTCTCCAACTTTGGGAGCAAGCTTCATCAAGTTACGACTCTTCAATGGAGTATAAAAGATCTCTTGGAGGCCTCCTCTTCATCATCTTGGAGCTTCATTCAAGGCGAATATAGGATCATTCGAAGCAAGGGTGATCATTTTTTTTCTAAATTCATTCTTATTAGAGGTATGTAATCAATATCTCACACTATTCTTTTTATTGTTTCTTCCTTTCTTCATTTCCCCATGACCATATAAGACAGCTCTAAAATCTTTATTTTAGAATAAAAAAAATATTCTTGAGTGTACCGAGAGCATGAGAAGGTGAAGTAATATTTTATTTTATGATTGGATCATGCTATCTTTTTTCTTGAATGTAGTTTGGTTTTAGTTCATTTATTTTCTCTTCTTTTCATCTCCCCATGGCCATATAAGATAGTTCTAAAATCTCTATTTTAGAGTTAAGAAGCTATTCTTGAGTGCACCCGGAGCATGAGAATGTGAAGTGATATTTCATTTTATGATTAGAACATGTTTTTTTCTTGAATGTTGCGTTATTTTGGTTTCCTTATTTACTCTCATCCTTATTTTTCCATGGTCATATGAGATAACTCTCAAATCTTTATTTTAGAGTCAAGAAGCTATGTTTAAGTGCACTGGGAGGATGAGAAGATGAGATCATATTTCATTTTATGATTGAATCATGCTCTCTCTTTTCTTGAATATTACTTTGTTTCAATATATTATTCATGCATAGTTGTTTGATTTTCCATTTATATGTGAATGCACAGTAAGAATGAAAGTGTGGTTTGAGATTTTCTCTTTATTCTAATATTAATTTTTGAGGTTAGGGCTTGTCCAACTCAAGGAAAACCCTCACGAATATGTACGTGTTAATATACATTTGAATGCCACTTTGCATTAGTTTCTTTTTTAATCATCCAAATAAGAAACTTAATGAGTGTTATCATGTGGTTTGATTTTCTTTGATACCCAACGGTGGAAGAAACATATGACCTTGTAACAAATGAAATAACTATGTTTTATGTTCATATATAAAAATATTTGAAATCATGTTCTCCAAAATATTTTCGAAAAACCCTTCCTAATATGGCTTTGGAGGCTTAGCTTAGACTCTTGCATGAGTTCAAGCTCCTCTCCGTCTTATATCAAACTTGAAGTCAGTTATTTTAAGTCATTTTTTTATTTTTAATCTTTCTCTCTTTCAAGAATTTTTCTTTATTCGCTATTTAAGTTAATAATTCATTTTCAAAAGTTTTCACATATATACGTGTACACATATATACACATATTCATATATAGATGTATGTATGTACATACAAAATACATACAAAGATATGCATTTCTTCCTCTTTTAAAATATTTCATTTAGTGATCTTCAAAATCTCTTTCTCTTTCTCTTTTTTCATATTTCTCTTGTAATTAAGTGTCTATTTTTTCCATTCTTTTGCACATATTTTCCTTTCATGATCATTTTCATTTACTGACTTCACCAAAACTAAAACTAAGTAATGACTCAATATTGGATTCATGCTTGATGGTCTACAACTCCAATCAAATTTCAAAAATATTTATGATAATTATAAAACAAAATTCTTATATGTATGTTATGGTAGAATGCTATTATATGAATGTTATGGTAGGAATAAATTACTTTCTTCTAATCACTTAATATCACTTATGACCACAAGCACCACTCCAAAAAACTTAAGCAAGATGATATAAAGCTCTAACTAATTAGTAACCGAATTATAGAAAAATCTCAAACCTACTTAAAGTCTTAAAGAATGCTGAAGTTACTTCAAAATGATTTCCCAAGTTTTTCAAATGATATTTATAAAGATTTCTTAATTCTAGCTTTTTTCAAAATGTTTCACATTTTCAAGTAATTCTTCAAGAACATTTTCAAAAGTTTAAAACATCAAACTTTCAATATTTTTCTACACCGCATATAAAATGGAAAAGATGTTTAAGCAAAAATGAAATGCATCAATGATAAACATAGTCTTTATCATAGTCCTTAGATTGATTACCCTCGATAAAGGCACCGAAAACAGTCAATCCTCGTACCGATAGGCGAGTCCCTTTCACTCTCATTTTCAAAACAAAAACTCATTTTTCTGAAGCACTCTAAAAACCAAAACAAATAGGAATTTTTGGGGATGCGAACAATTATATTTTTCAAAAAAATTTACAGGGACCAAATATTTTTGAAAAATATTGACTAGTAAAACTTTGTTTTCCAAAACTTAGTGGGGGCATGGCCCCTGCCAAACCTCGAAAATAGTTTATACTTTTCTTCCATGAAAATCCTTTCCAGTTTGGCTTGATTTAACACAGATTTATTTTCATATATATCTTATCAATATTTCATCATTTAATTAATTTAAAATTTCAAAATCAGAACTCCAAAAAATTTCTAAGATATTGGAAAAAAAAGAAACAGATTTCATCTTCACCCTTTCTCTAAGACATTCTAAAAAATAAGAACTGTTTTTGTTCTATTTCTCTTTACTCTTATAAGCGAGATACCTTATATTTAGAGCTTTAAATCTAGTAGATGAGTATGTTTTAATTTCAAAAATCCAATTAATTTACATCTTCAGAACCTTCATAAGATTCATCTAAGATTACACACAATTAGATTTGGATTTGATACCCTCTATATGTGGTCTGAAATAGGCATGATTCGGTTTTCAGGTCAGTTCCAAAACACAGGTCAATCTTACAAAATCTGCGCCCACTAGTTTCCTCATAACAAATTAAACAACTTTTAATAACTTAATAAAATCTGATTCTAGTCATTGATCAAGGGGATATGGATCTGATACATCCTGGTCTAGGTCTGAGCCAATTCTGGTTTGTGTTTTAATAGCCCCCTTGAATTGCTGAAATATTATAGAAAAGAGGCTAAGTGCTCAAAATCATATGGGTTGGCTCAAAACTATATTAAAATCAACTTTATATTGGCTTTGAAAATATTAAAATCAACTTTATATTGGCTTTGAAAAGGGCATGGCTGCATGAGTAAAACCAGTAATGCACTTTTGAAACCAAATTTAAATGGAAATAATGTCTCTAGCTCATTAATGCTGAATAAAATCCTTTATTAACACGAATAACTCTTAATGTCATGCCAATTAGAACAGCTTTATATTTAAGCAAGTTTCAGCTATAATGCTGGCATATATTAATGCTTGATAAAATCAGCCATCAAGGGCATGTGGCATTTGTAAGAACTTATGATGAGTACAAACTAGAATACCAAGAGTATGTATGATTTAGAAACAATCCTTATGTATCGAGCATTAAATCACACAAAATATCACGATAAATTTTCCACTAAGCAATTAATGGAGCCCTCTGACCTTCAGCTGCGGAAAGATACTATCATATGCTCTTCCAAAAAAGAAAAAACTAACGTGTTCAAAAGTACATTGTATGCTTAAAAAAAACATGATCTCTAACTCTAAAGAATTATCCATGTGCATTGATTAAAATAAGAAGAAGAAGATGAAGAAGGAAACGATGACAATGAAGATGATGATGATAATGATCTCCACATCTCACGTCCCTCTCTTCCCGTAACTTCTCTTTGAGGGCGTTTGACGGCTTTAATTTTGATTCTAGAATTGAAATTCCAGAAACGAAATTCCACCTCAAACTGTAATTGTAATGAAAATTCCAGTTTTACTTTTTCTTTATGTTTGATCGATTGGAATTATGATTCCAGAATTGAAAATGACGTGTTTGATAAAACATGAATTAAATTCTAGAATTGATGAATTGAAACCATCACTAACTATCCCACAAATGCATCTTGTTTATTAAAAAAAAAACTAACCAATAGATGTTTATAAAAAAAAGGTGATACTGGAAAATCAAGAAGAGCTCCAAGGGAAAACCTCAGCCAATGCAATCGACCAAGTTCAGGGCTAGATTCATTTAACTACCACCTTCGATTCCTTTCCGAAAATCCTTCAAATAAATTTTAAAATTGCTAGCTAGATTGTTCTTCATGGAATTTTGGACAACTCCTCATTTAATTTTTTATGAAATTAAATTGAGTTTCTTTTATTATTTTTCTTTTTATCTTTTTCAATTGGGTTTTACGTAGGTAACTATAGTTTGTTCTTCAGTAAAAGGAAAAAAAAAACAGAGGAATTACAAATTATGTACAAATATGGCACTAAAACGCTTGACCAAAATGCTCGTCAACTTTGTCACTTGTGTTCTTCCGTGGCTCAGTCTCGCTACTCATTAATCCTTCTAGGGTTTCATTCGTCTACTCAATTACTGCACTAGTTATTCTGCTCTCATTGCCTAACACTTCTATATTCACTTCACTTGTGCAAAGTCACAAATTTCACCGAAGCACGTACCTTGATCAAAATATTTACACTTTACTACCCTAAATTGTGAAAAAGATTCATAGGTTGTCAGGCGTGGAGCCAAACGTTTCTAGCTAAGGCACACTAGTGATAAAATTGCCCTCAGATATCAACATAAAATAAACACTTATTGTGTGTCTGAGTGGGCAATTGCCCACACCTGCCTCCATTCCTGAAGCTTGTACAAGTGGTATGTTATGTGTTGTACAAAATATAGTTTTGCTCAAAAAATAGAGGTCTCTCTCTCTCTCTCTTTCTGTCCCTCTATATATATATATATATCTATATATATATATATATATATATAGGCTAAACACAACACACTTATGCATTCATTCCACATGTTAGGTGTGGCTGGTGCATTCATTCAGTGCTTTGCATAGTTCCTCGGTAGCCTCTAGTTTGATAAGGAAACTATTGAAAATGAACATGTTAATGGGAACAACTCTTGTTCTTTACGTTTCTTTCTAGCCACTTGGCCTAGGCATCTCACGTCATATATATATATATATATATATATATATATATATATATATATATATATATATATATATATATATATATATATATATATAGAGAGAGAGAGAGAGAGAGAGAGAAAGAGCACATAAAATGAGAATCTATATTAAACTTTGGGGGCAATAAATCCCCTAGTTACAATAACAATCCACAAAAAAAAACAGAAAGACGAAATATACAATACAACATACAGTAAAACAAAATAAGAATGGTGAAAAGACGCAGCGGCATATTCACCCAGCCGCAGACGGAACGATGTCGTAGCCGAATGGCAAAATAGACATCCTCCTGCACAAGACGCGCTATAGACTCCAGCGAAGAGAAAGTGCCCCTGATGTTGCGCTCCTCTCAAATGCACCAACAAGCTGAAATGAGCCACAACCTCCAGACACGATTCCAAGAAACAGACAGGTGAGAGGAAGGACAGAAGAAGAAAAGAAGACGAATGGAGGGTGGGTCTGCAAGACTACCAATAAGAGAAGACCAGACAAATGCAAGAGAAAAGACAACAAGAGAGAGAGAGAGACTAGTAGGTAGCCAATTTTTTAAGTGGTGGACTTATGAAGTATCATCTTGGCCATTGATCTCTCCAAGATGGATAGTTAGCATACCAACAAGGAGAAAAGGGAGATAAAGTATTTTTGTCATCCAGCATTAATTAACATTCTTTTCTCTTTGTTTTCTCTCAACCATTTGTCATGAAAAGACCAATGGTCAAGATGATTTGTTACTGTTCTAGCATATAAGAGTACGGTACCCACCAATATCTCTCTCACTCTATTATATATGTATATATACACACAAGAACATTGCTTTGTGAACATCATGCGCGGTTTGCTTTGTTGATGAATATGAACAAACTCATCTTCGGTTGGTTTTATTAACTACGCAACCATGGAAACTTTGACAAACAAAGAGAAAAGAGAAGCAGTTCTGCTGATCTAAGCCCAGAGTAGCGCGATGTGTAAAGGAAAAAGGGGTAAAAACCGTTCAGGACCCCTCATCTGGGCTAACCGGATCCAGATCCAGTTCCATGTCACTTAATCCGGGTCTTAGGCTATTTCCAACACAACATATTATCAAAGTCTAATGAATCGGAGCCACCGGTTGTGCAAAAACAAAGATGGATCTAGTAAAACTCAACAAATGTACTGTCGACTAGCTCAAAATCTGACGTTTAGTACGTACTTAAGTTTAGGAACACGAATTCAGATCAACATTTTGACAAAAACTAACATCAAGTCCACTTATAAACAAAGAAAACTTATATGGTTCTGAAATCTGATTTCACAATACAAATCTGATTTTTACATTTATATCGGAATTCGAAATCTGATTTTTTGAACCAAATCTGACCAATTTTTATGATGGAAGAGCATTAGATATATGATATTTATATAAGCTAATTCCTATCTGAATCCGAATCTGATCACATGTTTATATTTATCTTATTCTAAATCCGATCAAATGTCATTTCTTAAATCCGAATCCGATCCGGTTTTTAATTGGATATTAAAAATTTTTTATATCCAATTTTTCGGAACAGTTTGGTTGGATATCTAATCCAAATCAGAAATATTGGCATTCCTAAATTGACTTTTATCCCACTCAAATCAAACCAGTAACCAGACATCTACCAGCTATTCGATCGAGCCGAATGCATCAAACCTTTCCAGAGTTAGATCCAAGCCCGATCATACGACAGAAGTGGATCTAGCTAGCACCCAAATCATGACAGATATACAGATCCAAATGTAATTGCGATTCGGATTGAATCCTAGTTCCGATCCAAAAGAAAATGGACCCAGGCTACTGCACAATAATTCTAGGCCAGGAGGACCCATGCGGCATGGACAGGCGGAAGACAGAGAAGAAGGAGAAGATGCAGGGAGAATTTACTCCGGTGGGCCCTTTTATCAACCACATTTATAGTTATAATAGATACGGACCCATTGTCTGACCCGGATTCTTTTTTAGTACGTGAACCACCTTTGGGCCAATGACGTGACATGTGCATAAGAGTCCATACCCAAATGATGCATGGTTAAAAAGGCTGGTGAGATCCGAACCAGAAGCTCTTTCCCTTCATTCAATATTCATGGTGTCAACAACAAAGCCCAAAGGGGGCTTTCACGTACAAGGAAAAAGCAAGGGAAGAGAGTAACTTTTGGAAATTCAGCAAATTGGGATATCGAAGTAAATCTTGTCACAGCCAAACAGGATCTGGCGGGAATGTCCTTTCACTAACTCAACCACCGTCGGTGCGGCACGGGCTTAGATATTTTCTACAAGGCCTGGCCCTTTCCACCATCTTCAGTGGGTCTTCTTTTTGTCCGTTCGTGGATATGTCCGGGCCCGGTTCAATTGACTGGGGCTTATGTTAACAATAGTACTCGGTCTCAAGGGACATAGCGTAGCTGCTTGGTGTAGTCGCATTGAAAGTAGAGGTGAACATGAGCCGAGTCGAGCCCTAGTTCAGTTAGCTCGAACTCGGGCTTGACTACTGAAACCTTGAGCTCGACTCGAGAATAGCTCGACGGAAGCAGCTCGAGTTCGGTTCGATTAAGGCTCGACAAACTCGTTTGAATAGAACTTACGTGTTATGCTCGAACTCCACAAACACGTTTGAATAGAATTGATATTCATCCTTATGTCTTAAGCTCGAGCTCGATTAGATTAAGGTTCGACAGACTCGTTTGAATAAAATTGATATTCATCGTTACTTGTTAAGTTCAAACTTGACTCGATTAAGACTCGACAAACTCTACTAAGACTCAAACTTAACTCGGTAGTTACGTGTTGAACTCGAACTCAACTTGATTGTTTGAACGAGTTAATCATGAACTCGAGCTTGACTCGTTAAGCAAATGACTCGGCTTGAACTCGTTCACGAGCCAAGCTTTAACAAGTCGCTCGAGCATGTTGTTCACCCTAACTAAAGGAGAAGAGAGGCATCGCTAGTTCGATTTCTGCTAGACTTATGCGCTGTGTGGAGATGGATTGTGCCGTCAAGTTGATGGTGCATTGTTTTTTGGTCCGATTTTCGTCATTTTACGAGTTTAATTTAGACATGTTTAACTTCGTAAATAGGTAATTCAAGTTCTTATTCAGGCTTTAGATTGGAACTTTAGTGCTATCCAGCTCCAACTCCACAGAGACTTTAAACTTTTTAACAAGAGATTCAGGCCCAACATTATTAACATCGTTCCGTATAGGAGCGCAATATCAGCCCATTGCCACTGACTAATAATAATAATAATAATAATAATAATAATAATCTGAAGTATTTTAAGTTATTTTTCATTCGAAAATATAGAAAATAAAGCAATATAATCAGATCGTGCCTCCTTTGAGGGGTATTTCAATTTTTTGAAAAAGCAGTTTAGCTTCCACATTTTGAACCTTAATAGTCACTCTCTAATCTACATAAAATTGATGGCCTAAATGATTCCTAAGTTTAATATATAAGGATCTTGTACATATTTATATGTATGTATATACATGAAGGGTCAATCTTGATGTGTCTCGGACAATTGCTGAATGACAAAAAAACTTTAAAAAATTTCACCAAAAAAACTTTCAAATTAACCATTGTAAACTATAGTCATACCAATTTAGCGAGTATATTTTATGGTTTTTTTTTGTTTTTTTAAATTTAGCCATTCTAAAATATCCAACACTTGGCAAGATTGAACTGTCCTATGTGTATGTGTGTGTGTAGACTAATAGCTAACTCTGATATGCTAGATTGGGATAGAATCACATGACCCTCTGAATTTTAAAGAAATCATATGGTAGAGATTAAGCTAAAAAAAAAGGAAAAGAAAAAAAAGAAACCAGTTTATATTTTTAAGAGACAGAAATACCCCTCAAAAGATGCAAAGAGTTTCTACTGGGAAAACTCATTCTCATTTGTTTCCTCCTTTGAGGGATAATTAAGTCTCTTTAAAATATAGTTTCGTTTCTAATTTTTAGCTTAATCTCTATCCATCCATTTCCTTATAATTGATCGCCCAACCAATTATCGACCAATTTGGCATATAAAACTCCAGTAGCTGCCTGATTTCCTTAAAATCAATGACCCAACTGGTTTTCCTCCAGTTGGCAGATAAGGGTATGGAATATATATATATATATTAAACAATAAAATGTTGGTATTCCAAAATGTAATGTAAAGGAGGTGCATAATATGTTCTCACCTGACTTTTAATACATTTAGCTGTCTCAGATTCGAAGCATATACATCCCTAATTTGGTGGATTAGCTGTTGGCTGGATTAACTAAGCTGGATTTAGGGTCTTAAATGCGGTAAGGACCCCCTCGCTCACTCTCAGTCCACTTCGGATCCGGATCAGTGCAGATCCGCGTAGAAGGCTGCCCCGTTCCATCCTTGGTAACGTGGTGGGAAAATAACCAAACCGAAAAGGGTATATGGGTCATTTCGATGAATTTGGGGGACACTGCGCATCTGGGGCACACGTGACAATTGGCTGTAAACAAATGAGGTAAGAAAATCAGCCTTTCTGTTTCCTTTTTACTCCCCGTTATCTTCGACTCAGCAAGTTTTCAACTACATCCTCTTTTTCTTATATAATTCAGAAGCGCGTCCGGTTTTTAAAAAAGTTCTGGGAAACTGTCTGAGAAAGAAAAGCGTTTTAAGCTGGTGCAGGTTTTAAATACCTGACATATTTGATAACTTTGTTCGTTATCTATGTTAAGCATTGTAGATTGAATCAAACGGAGATGACGCTATACTTCTTGAGAAGTTAAATTGAAATGCAGAAAATGGAAAATCCATTAAAAAAAAAAATGAAAATTTGTTGATGAACGCGTTTGACCAATATAAATGCGGTTCAAAGAAACAATCACGGCATAGTTTACTCGCATTTTTCTGCAAACCTTTCGAAAAGAGCGCCGCACATTTTTTAATTCCGAAAAGTTAGGTGCCAGTTTAGAAATTATTCCCATAAAAATTTGAGCCTTATATACGGGCACTGGAGAAGCTGGGAAGAGAGAGGAAGAGACTGGAGAGAGGGTGGCTTGTGTCGTCCACCCACCGCGTCGTTCGCGTCATCGTCATCTCTTCCACTCATTTTTTTTTCCATCATTTCTCGCACTATTTTATTTGCGTTTTCTGCAGCCGCTGGCTCTTCTTCTTCTTCTTCTTCTTTCACACTCTAGCTCTGCTTAGATCACTTACAGAATTTGTCTCCTCCGTCGGTCATCACATCTTACGACCATGAAAGAGAGGAAGAGGAAGGAGCACCACCATCACCAACGATATGAAATGCTTATTAGGATTCCCATCTAAAATCTGAACGGACTTCCAGAATCTCCTCTGTCTGCAGGCAAAAAAGGAACAGGAAAAAAGGGCTTTGGAAAAACAAAGGGAACAGCGGCAAAGAAGGAAAGAAAAAAACAAAAGGAAAACTCAGGAGTGCAGTGACTGTCTTACTCTTTTCCTCTGAACTCCTTCCTCCACACTCAATCAATCACAGCGAGAGAGAGATATTTTGCAGGGAGCTCGCTAGCAGGCACTCGATCGATAGGAGGATGAAGCTGTCGACGAAGCAGATCCAGAGCCCCGGTCGGACGGACAAGTATCCGCCTACGCCGCTGCTGATGAGGAGGCTGAGGTTGCAGGGGGGAAGCCGGAGGGCGACGGCTCGGTCCAAACGCACCTTCTCGCTCCTCAGGAGGAGGGCCTCAAATTACGAGGCCACCACCACGCAGGAGCCATCCTCCCCCAAGGTCACTTGCATCGGCCAGGTTCGCGTCAAGAAGAAAAAGCCTTCGTCCTCTTCGTCCTCCACCGCACCCAGCACCACCACCTCCCGCCGGAAGTTTTCCGTGTTCTGCCGCTGCTTCCCGGGGAAACCCCCCGGGAAATCGAAGTCCAGCAGTCATGGAACCGTATGGCGCAGGTTCATGACGGCCATCCACGATCCCTTAAATAAGCACGCAGAAGAGGTGGAGGAGGAGGACGATGATGAAGACGTCCGGGTGAAGGAAAGGGTCGCGGCATTTGTTCCCAGAGAGAATGACGAATTGAGGGCGAGAGACTCGAAGGACGAAGAGACAGAAGGTGGAAAGGGGGAAGAGAGGGCGGCGGCGGAGCCGCCGAAGAACGCCCTGCTGCTGATGAGGTGCCGATCGGCGCCGCTGAGAGACTCGTCTCCCATGAGCCGCTTCTGGGAGTCCCCCGTCGTTAACTCGAGAGGCGAGCAAGTAATGCAGAACGGGAATGAGGAGCTCACCGACGGTGGAAAGGAGGGGAATGAAGAAGATGAGGCCTCAGCGGCACTACCACCGCCGCCGCCCCCATCGCCGCCTCAGCCAGCACCGGCGGCAGATCTGGGCAGGGCTTCGACAGATGGCATCGTTTCAGGTGGGCGGAGGAGAAGGAGGGACGGGGAGAGCGAGTGGGCGTGCGAGGGCATCTCGGGGATCGCAAAAGGCGGTGAGATCTCGCCGGTGTTGACGCGGTGCAAGTCCGAGCCCAGGCCGCACACCCCCGCCGGGATTTTCCCGGAGGCCTACTTTTGGAAGCGAAGAGTGGGTTTCTCATAGAAGTAATATTTTTTTTGTTATTATTTACTAATTAAATTTATTTTTAGTCATAAAAGTGCTCCAAAGTAGAAATGAATTGTGAATTATGAATATTAATAATGGATTTTTCTTTTTTTCGCGGTTGGCATCTGTTTTTTCTCTTGGCATTTTTCATTTATTTTATTTGTTGCGTGTGTGTACTTCGAGAGATTCTTTAAAGGTGTAAGAAGCAATAAGTTTAAAAACTGAATAGAGTGCCCTAGATGTGTGGGAATGAGTTTAAAAAGTGAAGTTGATATTCCCTTTTCCTTGGTTTTTTTTTTTCTTTAAGATCTTGGGAAATTTTAGATTTGTTTGACTTGACAGCTTCACAAGGAAAGGAGTTCAAGATCGTGAGCATTGGTGAGTTCAGGAACTTGGTGACGTTTTCCTGACTATGGTCTCTAAAAGTCTTGAATTAATTGCCTAGATTGGAACATTTTGATTGGAGTTGATATGGCCGGGGCTGATTAGAAATTTAAACTTGAGATTATGAAATTAGGTAATTAATTATTTAACCATTCCCCTTATAAACCTATGGGGTGCATGTGGATGATATCGGTTTGGTTTTGTGGAAACTTATTAAATCTCAGTTTTTGAAACTCCCAAAAATCGAATTTGCCTGAAAAGGTTGTTGGAAGACCTTTATGAAAACCGAGTCTTATTAAATTTGGGTTTTAGCAAAACCAGATTTTAACGCCACAAGTTGCAAATAATATCACGAAAACAAAACCTGGTTTTAAACTACTTGGCGTCGGATTGTAGGCATTTGAGGGTTCTCAAGGGTTTTTAAAATTAAAAGCGTACTTTCATTGCCCTTGTAAAAATTCCAATTTACAGTTGTTCAAATTTTTTAAAATTTAAAATTTTGGATTTTGGCACCTGTGAGAATTCTCAGAAAAAATATTTGCCCCTCTAAGAGTTGGTTCATCGATTTTTCAGCTCATCCAAGCAAAAAAAAATTCTCACTCCACCCCTGCTACCCAAAAATGAATTTTCCTGAAAAGAATGGTGGCCTCATTGAAAATATAATAAATGCCATGCTTCCTTCAGAATTTTTGACAAATTAAACTCACGGGTGCAAGACGATCAAATCACAAAAGAGTGAAAATGAAGTGTCGCCATCATTCTTGTAAGAAAGGAGAAAATGATAACTCAAATCGTTTATCACCTGCTATGTTTATGTGATTATGATGAGCTTTAGTAGGTAAGCCATGTTTCAAGCATGCTTAACCAGGCACATTTTTTGCTTAGTATTAGTGCTGTATTTTTTATGGTTGTAATGCATCTTTCAGATGTTTACACCTATACATCACTGTTTTTTTTTTTCTACATTAAGTTCAATTAATTGTTAATTTAGAGAGAGAGAGAGAGAGAGAGAGAGAGAGAGAGAGAGAGATGCGTTTAAACAGTCTCATTTTGAGGTTGGTCCAATTAAACCTTCCATTTCTAACAGTTTTCACTCACTTTTTTTTTTCCAACTTATAAGCGTGATGTTTAGTTGTTTATTGTAAACATTATGAATGGATAAAAAAAAAACAAAGTGTTCTATTAAATGTGTTTGCAATATGTTATAACATTTTAAAATCAACTGTATGATTCTTTTTTTCTATTTCTAAAATTCATCGTACAAGTAAGAAAAAACCACCAACTTAATTTATATATGTTGAAGTGTGCATCTTAAAATATGAAGATCTTATTTTCGTAACTGTTTTCTTTAGACAAAAATGACTGCAATATAGATAAAAAAGAAAAATTAATGCATTTAATTGGACCCTATTAGGGCCCGTTTTACCTCACCTTCTATTCATAATTTTTTTTTAGTTAATTTACGTGATTGTGTTTTTTTATATAAAGTTTAAAAAATAATGCTTTTATTGGAGTGGATGAATTTCAGGATACTAAAAAAAAATTCTTTCCTTATGCGATTTATACATGACACTTAGAAGTACATGAACAAAATAAAGAACACCCCCAAAGTGAACAAACCCAGTTAGCTCTTGAAGTCGTACGCGTCCATCTTTGAAGTACACCTAAAAGGCTAAAACCAAGCCCGGACGTCGGTCAAGCCAAGATGCTCATGGTTCGGCTTGGCTCAGCTTTCCCAAAATTCTGGTGATTATTAAATAGACTTAGTCTGCAAACTTTGACTTATTTGGATACTGGGATGAACTGAGTGTGAACTAGGCCACTGGGCATGGCTCATATGGGCTGAAATCAAACAAATCGGATATGGAAAAAAAATTAATATCCAATTAAGAAATCAGATCGGATTCAGACTAAAGAAATACCATTTCATTGGATTGGGATTTAGATATACATAAATCTCCATTCAGATTCAGATTCAGAATGAATTTGGTTTTAAATAAATATATATATATTAAATGCACTTACATCTTGAAAATTAGCTAAATTTGGTTCAAAATTCAAATTCGGATATAAATGTAAAAATTCAGATTGTGAAACCAGATTTTGAATTCAGATACCATTTTTTTTTGTTAGTATTCAATATGAATTCGAACCCGAATATATACAAATCTGAAAAAGCAGATACAATTAAGTGCAGTGTCATGCTTATATGGGCATGTTACACAATTAACAATCCTGCCCCAGCCTATTCAGGCTTGGTAATATTCCAACCACAGCATTAACTGACTGACGCAAGCCTATAACAAAGGAGTGTTCCTTCCTAAGTCATCATACTCTTCTATTTTACTGTCGCACCGGAGTCCGCATCGAGTCGGGTGCGCACCAGACATGGTGCGGCTCCGACTCACACCCGAGCCCAGTTAAAGTGTCATATTACTAAATTACTTATATAATATATGTTGTTTTGATATTTTCCTATGTAATATAATTATTCACGTATGTTATATACATTAATAACTAAATTGTAATAATATGCTTATTCTGTTATATATATAATAAATTAAAAATAATAATAATAAAATACCATCGCCGCACCGTTGCACCTAAATTTTTTGAAATATGTCGTTCCGGCAACCGCACCTACACTGACACTGGCACCACCCGCAGCCCGTGCTATGGTGACATAGGTTCCTTGAGAACTTACTTGCACCTTCTTAGGAAGCACACTGAGAAATCTTACTTTCAAAAGTTATGGATGTTTAAAAAAACTTAATTTTAGTGGAAATTTTAAAAAATTCCCCCGTTGTCATGAAAATATATTCTTTAAGTCTGAATTTCATATAAAATTCAAGTGGTTAAACGTTAAATATATATTCAAAACTGAGCATATGGTAACTTTCAACCCTTCAAAAGTTGGGCATAAGTCTTTGTAATCATTTCTAATTTACTGCAAGTTATTTTCAATGTCCAGCTTATGGATTGGGGAAAATAAGCTGTTCGGACTCTTCGTTTCGTGCTCATTGTGACAGAAGCGTCACCACTGAAGATTTCCAGCCACGGTACTTGTTTTATATGGAAGATTCAATCGTATATTATTATTTTTTTGACCTTTAAGTGTAATCAGTAAGATGATCTGAAGATGAACTATTACCACCAATATCTGAATCACTAGATAATTTTAGCTTACTTTGTTGCTGTTATTTCTGTTTGCCTTGCCTTGTCCTACAGAATTAATTATCCTTTGTGGAGATGTTGAGTAACATGTGGGTTTGTGCAGGCAACTGCCCGCACAGTCCCATGAAAATCACTTTTATACATTAATATCATTGTGACATATATTGTGTACGGGTATTATATGGCAATGAATTTCTTGGACATAATATGACAAAGTTATATATCTCAAAAATATCTCCAAAAAATCTTGGTAAATTTTTAAAAAAATTTAAAACATTTAATAAGTCCTAAAAATTATAAAAAAAATGAATAAAAATACAAAAAAAACTTTTCACATTTTTTATTTCCTGGCATTTTTTTTAAAAGATGTTTCTAATTGTCATTTTATACAACTGACTTATTTCTCGAGTATTATATGCACTTTTTTCAAATAATACGCGTTTTATGTGACAATGATTAATACTACATAACCATTTATTGTTTTAGATATTGATCACTCTCGAAATGTAATAATTAATTTGATGCATTCAACCAGAAGTTTCTGTCTTATCTGCTACTTCTCCACGAGTGTGTCCTTCACTTTTTCATGAAAGTGTATGTAACTTAGTTTTTCACCTAATTATTTATTGGACAAGCTGTCCACTAACGACCGGAAAAAGGGGCCGATTTTATCATCATTAGTGCTAATCATGGTGACTGTTCATCACAATATTAGTCATAGCACACAATGGTTTATAATCGCCTAAGCAAAAGCGATTTAGTTTCCCATTAGAATGTCCAAAGAGTGTATTTTATGACCCAAGGTCCTTTCTATTTCTTGATTTATAATAAAGTCAAGCTCGGTTTAGCGCTCAAACAATGAGATTATTCCAACAGAGATTTGAGTACCTTGTGCATTGAAATCTCGTCTTTCTACAACTTGTGGGGTCGTTTGGCAGAAGAGACATTTTTGTAAGTGTTTCGGGAAACCATTTCAAAAATTTGGACAGATTCATGGAACATTAAGTCTACTGTTCCACGAATATTGTGTAGATTCGTGAACAAAGTGTCCTTGCTGCCAAACAACCCTTGAAGGTCTTTATTTTTAATATTGTCTAGATTTATCATTGGTCACAGGGTCGTTTGGCAGCAGAGACATTTTTGTAAGTGTTCCACGAATCCGTTTAAAAAATTTGGGCAGATTCATAGAACATTAAGTCTACTGTTGCACGAATATTGGACAGATTCGTGAACAAAGTGTCCTTGCTGCCAAACAACCCCTGAAGGACCTTATTTATAATATTGTCTAGATTTATCATTGGTCATAGTAATAAAATTTTTTTTGTATCCTACTTATACATGTTTCAACTTGCTAAATCATACCAATGTTCTAGTGCTTCTTGACTGTGATTACTACACTTGTTGAAGCTTCTGGTTCCAACTCTGGCAGATGTGGCTGATTAGAAATCATGACAGCAATGGAAATTAAAGTCTTTTCTTCTCTACCATCGTCGAAGTCAACCACTGGTTATTGCTTCCCTTTTTAAGAGAGACACAATCATGTGCAAAGGACAGTGTTTGCAATTTGACCTTGGTAGGATTCAAGAATATCTTCGTGTCCTTTTTTTGAATGATAATATTCAGAAACTATATGGTACACTGCTGCTATAGTCAAACGAATTAATGCAACCAAGAAGATATTGTCTATCATATTCTAAACACTATGTCACTCATAGTCAAACTTTTATAAATTCACGCAAGGACCTTAGCGTTGCAAACGCATCTCAGTCAAGATTCTGCAGGAAAAATGTTTCACATAATTCAATACACAATGCATCAAAATATGGAAACGTATTATATTTTAGGTCTAAACACAAAACGTTTCTTCTTCTGCTTTTTCTTTTAGGCCATATCATGTGCATCAGGGTAAACCACCCTAACTGGCTATATGAACGGGTACGCCAGTTTTGCACAAGTACTACGTGGGTACTGTAGGTACGTGGGTACGGCGACATGGGTACAGGTATGATTGAAATATGACTGCATTTTAAAACTTTTAAAATTATATTTTCAAACTTAATTTTTTTTTTAATTTTTAATTTTTCCCTTCTTTTCTATTTTCCTTTCAATAAGATTCAATATTTTCCTCTCATTTTTCTTTAGTTTTGAGATTTTTTTTGTAGATTATAAGACTATTAATGTTTTTTTTTCATTTTATTATTTATGTAAATATAAAATTTGCATTCCCACGTACCTACAATTTTCAAAATTGTTGTGTTTGAACCCGTGCCACCGTACTCGCACCCATGTGACATAGCTAACTGGTGTGCAATAACTACCTTAGGCTGGCCGGGATTCACTTGAATGAATTAAGATCCGCTTTAAGAAGCCCAAGAGTTCTTGTCAACAATATGACACAATACTTTAGCTTGCCAACTACAGCAGAGTGAGGTTTCAACACATGTCTAACAATGTGGCAGCTTTCCTTTTCCATTTTATTTATTTTTTATTAAGGACGATTGTCAAGAGATGGCCCTAAACAATTATTTCAATGAAAAGGACTAAAGTGTATAGCATCAAGAAAAAAGGAAACAGATACTAGTTGAGTGATATCCCTATATCCAAAACAAAATGTCATATAGAAATTTTCTTTTCCAAAAGCAAATAGCCCAATACCAATCTTGTGCAAACAGATTTTTGAGAAAGCAGATTGTTCAATAGCAATCTCTTTTTATTTTACATCAGTTTATACACAAACAGGAAAATAAACAGAAACAAAAACAGCTGAACAATATAAACATAGTAGTGCATATTATTGCAGAGTTGATAAGCTCTTATTTGCCCTTTCTCTTGTAGATTGTTGATGTTTCTGTCTACAATCTAAATTAGATATTCTTTGCATGCTAAAACACTCTCCTTTAACCTGGTGCATATCAATCTTGAGCACATAAGTCAGCCAATCATTACCAAGATCATTTGAAAACGAACCTACTTGTTGAGAATTTGCTGTACCAGTGAGTTGTAAGAATTCTATTTAATGAATTTTTCTAACCACATGATAATCCAGATCGAAAGGATCGCTGCAATATATAGAGCTACCTGATTATCGTTAAACAAGTCAGTGGTTCCATGTGGTGAGGGACGTGTAAATTAAAAAGAGAAACCTAAGCCATATAAGTTCACAACTATATTTCACATTTTCTGTTGTCATGTACAACAGTTCAGCAGCAAATTGTGAGACTGCATGTTGCTTTTTTGCTTTCCAAGAGATAAGATTTGTGCTTTCGAAGAGATAAGTTTTGTCCCAAGAAAAACACAATATACTATCACAAGTCTTCTTGTGTTTGGATAGACTGCCCAATCAAGACCACAATATGCATGCAAATGTACAAAAGGGAAGCACACAAAAAATATACTTTGAGCTCAATACAAGGGAGTAGAGGTGTTGCAGTTGTTCTCCTGTAGCAGTGACAACATCACAACTATGAGCACCACAATCAATTGTGTTGTGGTCGGGAAAGGACTTGGCAGCAAATACTTATTGTATAGAGATTATATAGGTCAAATTTGTATGTGCTTGCCACTGCTATAGCTAACTGTACTGCTGGTTGGCAGCGGGACTCCTGCTTTCTTTTGATAGTAAATATTAGTAATATATCAACCATCAAATAATCTTTGTGCCACTCTTATTTGGCTTTGTCTATTATTTCATAGTAAAGTTTCTGGCTCACCAAAAGCTGGGCTGATCAGACATTCATCATTAGTACTACCAATCATGGTCACTGTTGAACATGGTGCAAAATGATATTGTGTTATCACTTTTAAAATGTGATTTAGAAATGGCAATAGCAAGGTGGTTGAATCACCCAATTAGGTTCATGCTTGATTCTTAAGAAATAAATAGTAGCCGATCTTTCTTATCAAGATTAACTTGAACACAAGTTAACCCTACATATATGAATTGAAACTAGAAGAAAAATTGTTAATTTGTAGCAATAAAAGTACTTTAAATTTAATAATAGGAACCTAAATTAAGAAAAAAAAGTGAAAGTGGTTAGAAAATCCCTACAAATTGACAACAGGCCTGAAATTGTTCCTTACATATTCTTTAGCCTAAACTTTTGTATTGCCTAAATTTATTATTATTAACGATATCATAAATAGAAAAACAATTCCTAGCCATTGGCAAAGGCCAGTATGAACAATTTGCAAAACAATTCCCAATGGCTTGTGAGAAATTCCATTATGCTAGGAGAGTCTAGAGTTTGGAATGACATTCTCGACAATTCTGGGTGTTGAGAAAGTTGACTTTAATTCACTAAAGTTTGAAATGATAGTAATTATTTATGTTTATGACTTCTACAACCTTGGAAATTATGTGTTTTCCCAATGGTTGAAGCTATTGAAAATTATTTACTTTTGCCAATGGTTGTAACCGTTGGGATATAAGTGTTTCCCCCAACCTTCAATATTTATTGGATTTTATATTTTTCCCAACTATTAGTGGCAGAGTTAGAAATTTTGGTTGAGGAGGATTAACCAATCTTACTGGCTTAGTGGGTTGGGTGCTTATGGAGCATAGACCTCGGTTTGGTGTGGGTGCAGCACATGGCTGAACAGGGTTCAGCTCCATGGCCAATCCACCCTCAATAAGACACAGAACATATAAACAAAAACATGATCAAAATTTTGTTCACTATCTTTGTTTTTTGTATCACAATTTTTGGAGCATATGTCTATTTTCCAGAAAATATCTCCATTTGTAAGCAATTCCACAAACTCAGCAATGAGATAGTTCCATGAACTGCATGGAAGCTAACAATAAAAGAAGAAACACATCAAATCACATGAAGAATGAATTAGGATAACTCTAGGCCATGAAAGGAATTTGCAAAATCAACACACATAAGAGGTAAATACATATTGATATATAAAAGAGGAGAACATACTCTTAAGAAAGATTCATCTCAAAACCACATAGTATTAGATAGTATCTCTTGAAAGGACACATTGGCAGTCAAAGCATTAATTCAAATTCAAATATGAAACATTGGAAATGACTGGAAATTAACTCATGCATTCTTTTGAATAATTGTGGCAATTAAGATGAAACAATGAACATCACCTAGAGTATCATTTGTCCCTCTTAGGGTAATTTCTTTTAGTGCAAGCACCATAACAACAGAAAAAATATACTTGAAAAGTAAAGCTAAGTTGGGAGCAAAGTTAGAGAAAATGACATAAACCAATCAATTGGGTTTTTGTTTGGCATATATAATGTGCCATATTCTGAATGGATGAAGGTAATATGAGAACCATGTGCCTTGGTTTAACAGAAACTTTTCCCACTATATAATTCTCAATAAACATGTTATCAACTAAAGAATAACTAGTTATACCTAATACAACAATTGAACCAGACAATTCTTTTGTGAATCTTGCAGTTCTTGTTGAATCAATAGTTCTAGTCCCAGATGGAGATATTTGTAATTCATAGTTTTACTATCACTACCTACAACTAATACCTTTGACTTCTGATGGTTTGCCAATAGACTAATTTCTCCTCATACACATGAAATACGAGATATTTGTAATTCCTTAGTTTTACTATCAGTACCTACAACTAATACCTTTGACTTTAGGTGGTTTGCCAACAAACTAAATTCTCCTCATACACATGAAATACCCATTGAGTGCCAAAAATATTTATGTTCTACTGGGCAAGTAGTTCATGGAAATTATAAAATTGAACTAGGAATAGAACTATAATGTGAAACCTTATCTTACATGTTAACCAAAAGTGATGTTGAGAATGTAATAGTCTAGCACATCATTCATTGTTTAATGACAACCAGAACAACCAACAACTTTTATAGTGAGTAAAGAACCTATTGAGAAAAAGACAATGTACTTTCAAGTAAAAAATAAAACCAGAATTAAGATAATCTTGTTCATGTGTATCCTTAACAATAACAAGGGTGTTGTTAATAGTCAACTATTATTTATGTATACATATGGCAAAAATCACCATTGATATGAGACATATAAGACCATGCTGAAAAAATGCTCTCTTTCTCTCTATGTCATAAGATTGAGGTACATAGAACAAAAACTTTTTTTTCTCTCTATCTCTATTACCGTATGGGATATGTAAATTTAGGTATGTATAAGAAGTTCTTAGAAGGCAAAATTCATCTTGTCAACAAATTTGAAATATTGCAACATTTTCTTGTCAAGCATCCCATTCTTGTGTGCATGTTGTGTTGAAAAAGCTTGATGTTTGCCAAAGTATAGTCATGTTTCCATCATTTACATCAAGATTAAAGTCTAGTTTATCTAAGTTAGGAAGAAATGGGAAAAGCTCTCTCTCACTTATTCATAATTTTGCATTAAAGTTGAACATGAAAAACAATGCATCAACAAGAAAAAAAAGGAAAGTGGAAATGAAAACTTTGCACAGTCGAAATTTTTATAGTTTTTAATCCATTCTCTTATGTTTCTCACATCTCTTTTGGTTTAAATTATCTTTCCTAGTTTTCTGCAGATGACTTTATATACACATACAAAAATCACTAAAAATATCAGATATATAAGGTAAAATTGAAAAAGTTAAAAGATCAATAACTATGATGATAACCACAAATGCAAATTATATGCCAAGAGATTCCAAATCCTAAGTACATCCACAAATATTATTTTTCCATAGCACTAGTTGTTCTATGTAGAACTTATAGAAACTTATGCTTTTTTTTACTAAGTCTTGTTAAATTCATTTAGTGATCTTCACAACCTGAAGTGAGTGTAAGTTCATAACTTAAAAATGAATAGTAAAGAAGGATGGTTCATGAAATATCAACATTCAAACATATGAATAAGTGAGTGAGACTAGTTTGTCTTTTAACTAGTATGCAGCTTGATTAAGGATAATTGAATACGTCAACTTGGTGAAATCAAGAGAACAAATTTTGATATATAATTCAACTTTAGGTAACTTAAAAACAAATAAAACAACAATTGACAAGAATTAGAATAAGGTTACCAAGGAAACTTTATAATTTTTATCAAACAAATTGATAAAATTTGCGTAGCACTATAAAAAACCTATGCATTACTAATAGTTGGAGCATGTTAGTGAAACATGAAAATGCATTGGTAAATGTTTTACTGACATTTCCTTCAATCAAAGTTGAACATAGTGTCGATAAAAATCGTCACCGACAGATGAAGAAAAAAAGATGACAAACAAAGGTGCTGCAAGAAGCATGGCGAGAAGGACAAGAGTAAACTGAAATGCTTCAATTGTGGGAAGCTTGGTCATTTTGCTCAAGAGTATAGCAACCCAAAGAAGTTGTACACGTCTTTGACCTTAAGTCCTTAATATTTTGTTTCAAATTGTGCTCTAATTTCATAATCTCATCCTTTGTGATTTCAAACTCAGGAGGAATAGACTATGTAATGTACGATCATGATGCATTCATTGAATATAAAAAAAAAATCCTTAAGAAAAAAGGTGGTTGGTCTTATCGAACAATAATCATGTGAAAGTATGTGAGATCAGCTCTTGCCAACTGGTATTGGCAAGTAGATGAGATCTTTTGTTACATAATGTACTTCACATCCGAGATATTCAATGAAATTTAGTTTTTGTTTCTTCTTTGATGAAATTTGGCTATAATTTACTTTCAAATATAATTGTGTTGATATAGACTTGGTTATTTTTTTGGTGTGTTAATGGATTGCCTTTTTGTTTTCAATACTTACTCAAATTCCTACTATGTGGATAACTAGACCTTTAATGTGCATGCTAATGTGGATGCGTGTATCTAGCATTCTCACTTAAGGCACATCAGTCAAAATAAAATGATAAGACTTGCTCGTGAGGGATTACTAGGTCCCCTATAATTATTGACATATCTATCTGCAATGATTGTTTAGCTGGCAAAGCAACATAGGAACCATTTGGGAAAGTACTTAAGGCTTCTATTCCATTACAGTTAATCCATTTTGACATATGTGGACCAATGAGCGTCGAATCTAGATGCATTGCATCGTACTTGATCACTTTATTTGTTGGCTACACTTGATATTGTTGTGTACTTGATCTCCCATAAGTCTAAGGCATTGGATTTCTCTAGGCGCTTCATGAACTTAATAGAAAACCAGCTTGATCAAAAGATCAAAGTCTTCAAAAAGATCAATGTAAAGATTATTTGTTTGAAATGGTGTTGTTGAGAGATGAAATCAAACATTGATGGATATGGTTAGAACTATCATGGCTCAAGCACAGTTACCAGTTTTCTTATGGGCAATTGTCCGCTGACTATGACATACATCATTAACCATGTCCACAAATTCCGTCTCATCAAGTCTGTATCAACTATGGATAGATAGGTGGCTTGACCTTAGTCATTTGAGACCCTGGCGATCTGCAGCATATGTTCACAATCTTTCCCACCATTGTGGTCAACTGGGACTGAAGAAAAAAAAAAAGTATCTTCATTTGATATTGTGAATACTGCAATGGTTATGTCATCTTAAGAGAAAATGCAGATGGAGTGTGACCGATGTAGATTTCAGGGTTGTTAGATTCTTGGAAAATGATTTTACTAAGAATGAGATATAAATAAAGATGTTCAACTTTTATGAGTTGAATGACCTATAACATACAAAGTAAGAGTGGGTGCCAGGCCGAGCCGTCGGCAGGGGCCTGGTACTCGGCCCGATTAAATTTTAAAAATCATTCATTATTATTAATAATATATTATTTATATTTTTTATTAAAAAAATTTATTCTATATTAAAAACAATATTTCATTATAACCAGGTCAGGCTGGGCCGCGCTTGAGCCTGGGTTTCGGGTATCGGGCCCAAGCCCGGCAGCCCGAACCCAATTCTTACCAGGCTGGGGCAGCCCGATGCCCATCCCTAATACACAGACAAATGATCAAGAGATAGTGATACAAGATGTATGATTTCAATTTGCTCATGATAGTTGGAGTGACGCACATGAGGATCAAGCCTAAATGTGGTGCTGCATTAGATTGCGAAGAAAACAACACCATGTCATAGATTTGAGATGAAAGGTGAAGCCATGATGGTAGTACCTGATGACATTGATGTCCCAAAATCTATGTGTGAGACTCTCTCTTGACCCAAAAAAATGAAAAAAAAAAAATACAATGAAAGAAGAGATGACACCCATGAGCAATAACAAGGTCTGGGAACTTGTTCTTCCTCCTGGAAGGAAGACTTTAGGAGCAAATGGATTCTTAATTTGAAAAGAAATGCAAGTGGATCCATCGATGAACTTAAAGCTTGCCTTGTGGCAAAATATACACATAGAAAGAAGGCATTGACTATGATGATACGTTCTCTCCAATTTGTTAAGATGACTTTTGTTCGCCTTATACTAACTTTTATTTCATATATGAATTTAAAACTACATCAAATGGATATAAAAATAGTGTTCTACAATGTAGAATTGGATGAGAAAATCTACATGGGACAATTGAAGGGTTGTTGCCAAAGGTTCTAGGTGCAAAGTTTTCAAGCTCAAAAGATCCATTTAAGAACTTAAACAACCGTCCATAAAATTTCATGAAACAATAATGTCTAATGATTATAACATGGATGAAGACTATTATGTATAAAAAACAATAAAGGAAGAAATTTGTCATTGTTTTCCTATATGTTGATAACATTTTATTGACAAGTAATGATATGGAGTTAATCAAATTAATGAAGGATTGGTTACCTGATCATTTTGAAATGAAAGACATGAGTGAAGCAACATTTATGTTCGGCATAGAAATTGAAAGAGATCCCTCAAAAAGACTTATTTCTCTCTCATAAGAGTCTATATTAAAAAGGACTTGAAGTGATTCAATATGCAAAGCTGCAAGTCAGTAGATACTTCCATGAGTAAGGAAGATAGTTTTTTTACTAGAATGTATCCAAAAATATCATAAGAAAGAAAATGTCAAATATACCCTATTCGAGTGCAGTTGGCAGATAGTTTTTTTACTAGAATGTATCCAAAAATATCATAAGAAAAAAAATGTCAAATATACCCTATTCGAGTGCAGTTGGCAGTCTAATGTACTTGACGATGTGTACAAGACATGACACATGTCATGCAATTGGCTTGGTTAATAGATATTAGTCAAATCTTAGATAGGTTCATTAAAAGCTGTTAAAAGAATCATGTGGTATTTAAAAGGCACTAAAACCTTGACACTATACTATCATGGTGGTGAGCTGAGGCTTAGGAGCGATATAAATGCAGATTGGGCAGGAGACCTTTATGAACTTAAGTCCATGTTTGGATATGTATTTTTACTAAATCATGGGGAGATATTCTGGTGTAGCTCTATCTACCACAGTATCTGAATTTGCAGCTAGTTCCATGGCAGTACAAGAGGGTGTTTAGTTGATGAGATTTTTCAAACATCTTAACGTTGTCTCAGAAGCAAGTACTCCGATTGACATTTAATGTGATAACCAGGCTGCAATTGTATTTGCTAAGAACCCAAATTTCATTATAAAGCTAAAAATATTGATGCTAGATGTAAGTACTTGCGAGATATAGTAAAGAAGAGAAAAGTGTCGTTGAACTGTATTTCTACTCATGAAATAGTAGCAGATCCTCTCACTAAGCCAATTAGTTGATGTAATTAAGAAGCATGTAATGTGTATGTATATATATATATATATATATATATATATATTGATGAAGAAAAGCTCTTGACTCAAAACATAGTTGTTGCACATCTATATGTAAGTATGCAACCAGGTTTAGATCATTTACTCGCACAAACAGATCACCTCAGGCACCAAGTGTCAAGCAAGCTAAGATGATAATACAAAACCTATAAATGTTTATGAAAGAGATGCAGTTTTTGTGGGTCTTAAATGTCATGAAACCTAAATGGTTAAATAAAAAAAGAGGTATAAAATGATGACGTTATGTACAAGTTTTCATCCTCTTGATTGGATCAAGATGAAGTATACTATGGAACTTACAGACCGACATGATCTCTAAAAATTATCTAAACCTAGTAAACAAAATCCAAGTGCTCAGATAATCTTACCACTAAGAGGGATATCTTTTGAGAACTCAAGTCCATTTTCTAGGAGGAGTTGGACTCTTGGTGATATGTACGCCAAAGAAAATTTCTTTCAATGTTTTCATACACTCATTGAATATTGATCTACCATAATGCATGAGACATACCATGCATATTGCATTGACATATAAGCTAATTGAAATGGGAGATGAATGATTATCCCTGCTTCTTCATTGTATGTCTCAATAGATTCATGATGTCAAATCATGCATTTACTTTGGTTGCCTTTATGGAATCTTACTGTACTCACATATGGTAAACTAGTGTTGTTACTTTAGTATGCCACCTAAGTTCATGAGAGATTTGACTGAATGGGACATATCTGAGAAATCAGATGGTTCAAAGATTTGTTGAATCTACGTAGGAAAAGATTGCCAACAAAGTTGAATCACCAAATTGAGGCTTGATTAATAGTAAATATGAAGTATAGTGGAAGGCCTCAATATAACACATTTAGTATCATCAAGTGTTGACGGATTGAATGTGTTGAGACTCATGTTAAAGGAATTTTTTATCTACAACTAGTTATAATGGAAGCATTCAACCAGATTTTTTTATTTTTTTAGGTGAAGTCATTGTGTTATACTAATCAATACACAATTGGTCATTTTTTCATGCTTGCAGGCTGCACAATTATATCACCAGTATGTTGAATAAGAATGCACACTAAATACTAGAGAAATCTTCCTGTCTCTTCGCCTATCACGCGCAAGTGGGAGAATGTTGGATCTTCTGGTCCAAGTCCGCTTGTGATGGACAGGACCCAAGCCTATGTACTGAGCGCGGTAACACACTATCACTCTCAATATTGGCAGTTGACATTTTTAAGTCGATGAAAAACAGAAAGAAATTAATGAGTAGATGGTAACAGAAGAGAAGGTGTGGGGTATGAGAATCGACACAATAAGGAAAGATATCTTTGTTAGGAGAGGTAGAACTCTCTTGGTTGATAGTCAAGAGGTTGTAGTAAAAATTGTGAAGTTGTGAGTTCTCCAAACTATGAGTATGTCATCCCCGTGAGTCACCAGAGCTGGTCTTCATCTGCTGCATATCTAAGGAAGCTAGAACTAAACTGCTTCTATAATATGGATAGTAACTTATTGAATTCCATGAGTAGGGGTTGTCATGAAAAAAAAAATTGTTATAAATTTCAGTCATGGCAACACTTGGCTTCCATAATAAGGGAAGCTATATGTATTAGGCATGAAAGTAACGTTGTTGTGGACTTATGTATCTACCTACTTTATTTTTTCAAGATGTTGATGCATATGAAAATGCAAGACATCATCTACATTTAATCTCTAGTTCTCTTAATGTTGATATTTGCATTTTTTTTTTACTTCTGAGGTGCAAGGTAGGAAGGCACATTTAAAGTCCACAGGTAGTATTTTAGCTTTACGATGACAGCCTCATGGCACCCCTGCTTCTGCTATGCCGCATATCAAATTCTATTGGTGTGGAAGCCATTGGTAGAACAGTAAAGTGGGAAAGACCAAGCTAATGGTGCTCTAGAAGTACCATAGAGACTGGTTGGATTATCTGAGAAAAAGAGTGTAGTTTTAACTAATTTCGTAGAAGTTAATTTGTATATGTTTGATCATATAGTAGAATATTTCTTCAGTTCTTCCCTATTCCTATTCAATGATAACCTAGTTCGATAGTTTTTTAAATGTTACATGCCAAGCTTTATCAGCTCTAGAAATGAGCCACAGTGGAAATCCTGTCCTTCGATGAATCTTATCCGATTGTATAGGATTTCAAACATCATAGACTGATTGTCAGACGAATATACTTCTCTTTTACTACCAAAGGAACTAGACAAAGCAAGTGTAAGAGGAAAAAGTGGAGGATGGATGTCGATGTACACATAAGCACGACAATTGAAACCATTTTTTGTAGCAGGAATACACCATTGATATTCATTGGAACTACGCTTGTAATGCACTGAACAGGAAGTCATATTTAATCAAGGGGATTAATTGTGTCCTTTCTTGACCATGTCAAAGGGAGCCAGATTCAATACAACTATCCCTAGTACTACCTTTGTTGCTATGACCCTTAGGTCAGCCAGTTTCACACTCTTCACTTGGGCCAATCTTCCTTTCCTACCTTTATCGATTGGGCTGGTAGACATCATGAGGCTAGAAAATGAAGTTACTCATGGTTTGTCTCATGCTCAGCATCCAAGAGTTCTCTATAGAAATTAGCCAATCAAATCTTAGTGAAGATTAAATGTACAGTGGGATACTTATTTAGGTATCTATGGTTGAGGCCTCGTAACACAACTGGATGTTGTAGATGTGGTTTAAATTCAATGAACATCTATAAATGGACACAAAAATGGGCCTAGAATTGCTCAATTGATGATAGGCAGTTCTCTTTGAACTCCTGTTGGAAAGAAAAAAAAGGGATGAGAAACTTGGTGAGCCAAATGCATATAATTCCCCAGATCCCTTACACCAGTTAAGAAGAAACCCATCGCCCAATAATCAATGTATTTCAACATATATTTTCTTATGAATATTTTGTGAAATAAAGCTAATTCTTGCAGTGTCCCATTTGCAGGTGGATCTGTTTGGAACCCAACTTCTATTGTTTCTAATCTAATTTTGGCAAAAGAAAATGTCTCTGCAGCCACCCTGAGAGCATGTACAATGTAGCTGCTCTAAGTTGAGCTCAAGTTTATTTGTTGCATAAAAAATCAAGTGCAGATAAAAAAACTCAACTTGTTCCGGAGACATATCCTGTGCAGGTATGCCAACCTCTTGATCTTTCTGCAGTGGTGAAAAAGAAAAGATGGTATAGATATGCTGCTATTAATACGCAAGCCAACCAGACCATACCAATAGAACACCATTCCCATATCTCAAAATGTGATAAGCTCCAACTTTATCAAGTACAGTTACTTGACCAGGTGTAGCAAGAGACTCAATTGAATTATGGTGTGAACTCCAGTTAGGAACTTATAGGTTACTTTACTAGTTGTATGCAGAAGTACAGAACACGGGATATATCTGACATGGTATTCAACTTCAGACGAACAAAATGCAGACTTTATTCTCATTTGGTTCCAGTTGCAAGAAATTTATTTAAGTACGCTGCCTGGACTATGAGGATGAACTAAATTAAACAGATTATTAGTCTACTAACCGGCAGCTTAAGATTGTGGTCCACCATCAGCAAGAATTATAGGGATGGAACTAAGAAATTTTTTCTTACTTTATATTTTCCAAACTTCATTGGGGCCAAAATATGTTTCCCAAAATATTTTAATGAGCCCAAAAAAAATGTTTCTAAATTATGAACATGTAAAAATTTTCCTCAAAATTAATAAGGGGCCATGGTGCCTGTGAGACCCTTCGCTTCGTTCCTGGCCAGAGACCTAGAAATGTAACTATATTTGATTGGACCAGATATCCAACCGAACCGTTCCGAAAAATAGGATATTGAAAAAAATTAATATGTGAGTAAGAAATCAGATCCGATTCAGCTTTAAGAAATGACATCCAATCATATTCAGATTCTGATATACATAAATACCCATTCGGATTTGGGTACGGATTCAGATTGGATTTATTTTTAAACAAATACCCTATATCTAGTGCTCTTACATTTTGAAAATCAGCCAATTTCAGTTCGAAGTTCGAATTCAGATTTGGATATAAATGTATTAAATAGATTTGGATCATATTTGGATTGCGAAGTAAAATTTTAGATTGGGATATAACTTTTCTTTGTTCATATTGGAATCTGAATATATGAATATCTGAAAAAGTGAATATGGTTAAACGTATATTCATTCAAATCTACTCCATTGACATCCCTAGAACAACCTGATTTGCTGCACTTTTCTTGTTTCTACTAATATCGGAGAGCCTTAATCATGCTCAAGATTTCTCAGAGAGAAGGAAGAAAAATGATAGTCTCACTAGTGCCCTGGTACCATGTGAGAAAGTGAACAAAACACTAGAAAAAATAGGGGATTTATTGACATGTGGAAAGGAGGGCGTCTATGGATACCCAATACGCCATGACGGTGAAGATCGAGTGTCACTGATGCCCACAGCCAAACGTTGTTGCAAATCATCTTTCATGGACGCATGTAGGCAAAATATCATTGAAATGCAGACTTTATCGATGGCTAGAGTGTGGACGTTGGTAAAAAGAGATTTTCACCAATACGCCTTCTTTCTCGCCTTGGCGAAAGCATTTTCCAGCGTAGCATTACTAACGTCCAAACATGGCGTTGGTATAAGTTCCACCTTCATTGACATGTTCCGCATGGATCTCAGAAAAAGATTTATTAGCAATGTTCATCACGCGTCGGTGAAAGCTATTGTAATACTTTCACCAACATTTTTAAGAGATACCTCTACCGATGTTTGGTACACATCAATAAAGGCTTCTCCGACTTGTTGACTCCACCCGACCCCTGTTTTACCTTTCTTCTTTTTCCTTATTTTCCTTCTTCCTCCCTCTTAATGTTAAGCTTTTTTTTTTTTGTGAACGATTTTTAGGTTATAACATTCTTTTTTAAATGATTTTTAGGTTATAACATTCTTTTTTACCATAGTACTTTCAATTTGATATATTAATTATATGAAATGTCTGCACAAACACAAAACCCCCAATTACTGTTTTCACCGGATTCCAGCACATGTCGGCTGGATTCTGGCATCATATTTTGAACGTCTAATTCTACTACACATGAACTTTGTTATTGTTTCCTTTCTTACATTCAACATGTAAACAGGTTAAGGTTTGTACATATATTTCTGATTTTTGGAACTAATTATGTCATTCCTGAATTAGGAAAATAAAATGACGAATCTTCACTGATGAATGAAATTGCATCAATAAAGAGTATTAGGACATTATAAGAACATCAATCAATTTTTACCGACATTCAAACATGTGTTAATAAAACTTTTTACCAATGGCCGGCTGTTATGTCCATAAAAAGTTTTAGCAACATCTAGTCTTGATGTCAATAAAAGTTTTACCAATGCCCTAACTGTGTCCCTAAAAGTTTTATTACTGACATCACTGGACATTGACAATAATTTATTTTACCTATGTGTTTAACTTGTCGGTGCAGGTCATTGGCACCAATGTTGCACTGATGTGTGCAACCGATTGTAAGTGAAAGTTTTCATCGATGCTAACTTCAACTACGACCTTTTCAAACATTGGAAAAGGTTTTACTGGTGAGTATCCATGTACGTTATTCTGCTGTTGGTGAATCACTGGTTTTTTGTAGTGTAAGAAGGAAATAACAGGTCAATGATTTCTTGTTAGTTTCCATATCAAACACTATGAAGTTTACATTTCAAGCGCCCTTTATTTGAATTGAAATTTGGATGTATAGCAGCATGAGATCCAATACTTCACGAGATCTGGTTTCTAAGATTATGGAGCTGCTGAAAGCTCTACAAAATCATATACCCAAGATTACAATGTTAGGGCCATCTTTCCAATATTATCATTGCATGTTGCTAGCTTAGGACTTGCTTAATGATCTTGGAAAGAATAGAGTCGCATGCTGCTAGCTCATTAGGATTCTCTCCATGCATGTTTATTTTTCAATCGATCAGAACCCATAATATTTATTCCTAGGTATTGAACATATAACTGATGTTGGTGGCTAGTTAGGAGTTTTTCTAATGGCACAACTCACATGATCATGATACACATAAGGCACGTGCTTGGAAGCAATATGAAAGATCACCAAGGTAAAGTGCACAAATTTTCTTGGCAAATGAGGATGTATATTTTCATGTTAAATTAAGAACAGATATTATATATTTAGATGGAGGGTATACCTATAGGCAAAGAGTTGAATTGGACCATTCTATACGTTCAAAGTAACATTGCGTTACCAAATGGGATCCCAAATAGATGTTCGTCATCTTGCCCACATGCGTGACCAAATACTTAATTTGATCATATTCTAAATGATATTTTTTGTGGCAAGTTGGGTTAAGTCACATGCGTAGGGGAGAAACCTTGAGATGTATTAGTGTTGGTACACGGGTATGGGGACACACCTGGATATGCTTTACTTTTTTAATGATTTTAGCTTTAGTTTTGAGTTTATTGTGAATGTTGCATGCATGGTCGTATCCTTGACTTACATCTTAAAAAATTGTTGTGTCTATACCCGCATCATCGTACCTATAATCAAAGTACAAGCACCCATGTGTGAGTTAGGCCATACGATAACTTATGCCTGGCATGCAGCCATGCATGCATGAGAGAAGTTATCTCAACACGATTTGAGAAAAAAGATCTTGAAACACTCAATTTCTGACTGAATAATTAAGGTATGGTCATGAATTGAGATGTGGACGTCATAACACTCAATCACTGGTTAGGCACATGTTTTAAGACAAAATAAAGGAAAACCAGATCTAAAAGCCAAACATTGCAAAACCCTATCCTAAGTCGAGAGTGTGGAAACAGACTTGACTCAAAATCACTAAGGTGAGCCATGCGCCATGAGAAGGGATTCATCTCTCTTGGTCACCGTATCAAGCCACTGCAAAAAGGCGGGGTCGCTTGATTGAAATCGGTTGCAAACTGATTCCGGTTGGTACCGAAACTGAAAGATCACCTGATCCCCAGATGCATCCAAGTGTATCCTTTATCAGATTTGGGGCTCCGACTTCAAAATCACTCAGCAAAGAGACCTTGGTGAGAAGAAATCTGGTTATTTGCTCCCGTTTATTGGTTTCAATCTTAAACTGTGTAAGATGCACATTTCATATATCTTTATGTACCACATATGTTACTAATGAACTAGTTTTACTCCCCTTATAAGACACTACTGGTTTATATTACTAAAAATGGGAGGATGAAGGTGTCAGCTACATCTTCACGAGTATAACTGAAATGGGGAGAAATTTATATTATCTATCTCCTTCTCATCCTTACTGCATCCTCTAATTCTAGAAGCCCGAAGAATTTTCGGGAATTCCAAGATCTAATTCCTCATTTTCCGCATCTCATGTCTAGCTCCTAAACTGCATCTCAAATTAAAAAATTGTGCTCTTATCTGTTCTTTCAAATTGTAAATGTTAGAAACCCGTTTCTTGCTCTGCAACTTCAATGATCCTTCTTTATTCATATTAGAAAGGTTTTCCTTTTGTTGTCCTTCTCTTCCTCATAGTCATGTTGGAGGTTGGAGAGCCTTGCTACGGGGTTAAACTGGGCAGGAAGGATATCTTTATTTCTCAAGCTTATCGAGTACCTGGCAATCTGCCTCTTCTGCCAATGCCGGTTACAGAGCTGGCACCTCTCTTTTCATCATAGGGCTTTTCCGTTGGAGAAATGGTAGCGCTTCTTGGTGCCTGCACCATTGGCTTTTCTCATTGCATCAACAATCCTACTATGTCTGCGTTTAACGGTATAATGACCCCCAACAAATTCAAAGAAATCCGAAGAAGATGCGTGGTGGAGGTGAAGGTTGGGAGGCATGGAGAAATCCGAAGAAGATGTGACGAATTCAATTCATGAACATGCTATGGCCATGATGAAAACACGAGACATGAACGCTGGCTTGCGGTGGTATTAACTTTTTCAAAGGAAGATTTAGTTAATATATCTGTTTCTGTATGGATTTCCTTCTTCTCTCCATCTAATGGCAATCACCGGTGGTTTAAGCCTGTGATAGGGTGACGTACCCTTCCATTGTTGCCTCTCCGTTCTTTTCTCAAGTCATTTTGGGTTCGGTTAGTCATTCGATTCATCTATTGTATGTTTTTGATAAGTGTTTTCTGGGTTCTTGTCTATAATATATGAACTAGTTTCTATCCCAAATTTGTGATGTAACAGGCCCACTTTTATACAAAGAACAGCAGTTGTTTCTATGCTTTATATGGTACTACAAAATACTTGATGCTTTCCGTTAATTCTTTTTCCTTGTTTACGGCATGACGCACATGAATTTGAATGTGTGCCTTGTAGCCACAGAATTTGTTCTCAAACATATGTAAAAATGTGTAGATTGTGGCATCAGCTTATGGGTTGTGGTTGGTCTTTCATTTTAGATCACTGCCGCTATTTCAGGTAGCGCCAGTGAACATAGCATATTCAGCTCTCTTCGCCATTTTATAGCTGGCGCCACTAAAAAGCCAGACCTGTCACAAGCAATAGCGCTACCTATTTCCCCCATTCAAGAAGTTTATTTGTGGCTGTTAGAATGATGGCGCTACTAGGAACGCTAAAATAGCGCCAGAGCTGCTGTTCTCTGAGCTGCGGAGAATTGCAGTAGTGTGTGCTATTTTCTTTACTTATACTTAAATATTTTAAGAATTTTCTTGTTTTTAGTTCATCTTATTTAATGTCTTTTCAGAAAATCAACTTTTATTAATAAGTCTTTTCAGAAAATCAACTTTTATTATTATTATTACTATTATTATTATTATTAAAAAAATTACATACTCGCAACTGATTCACAGATTGGATAGCTTCGGTGGTTCATTTCAAAAAACGGAACCTTACAACATTGGTAACGAAGGGGCCCGTAGATTCTGCATGTGAACTGCACTATGCGATCCATAACTCTTGTCAGAAAGCATGTCACTTTGAACTACCAAACACCTTTGTTCATATCTGCTTGCTTTCTGTGCGCACACCTCCCCTTTTCAGGGGAGTTGACAATTTAACCACCACTACTGCCATCGCCCACTGTTCCTGCAGCAGCAACGATCAGCCGTGGAGCGCTGAGGGCCAGCAAGAAACTGTGTGAGAGGAACGCAACTGTTACTGACAGTCGCCCACGCGAGCCCACGCCTTCAAGGACATCCATCGCCCTCCCAGCTTGGTCCTTGTTTTAATGTCAGTGAAGGTGGTGGCTGAGCGGTAACGAAGTTTGCTCGCCCATGGTTTTGGCCGGACGTAGTTCAGTAATGAGACCCTCTGTAAAACAGTTCTAAAGCAAAGATCTCTTAACCGAATCGTTCTGCAACAAAATTGTGTGACGTTTACTCAACAGTAACGCAGATCTTGCTTTATTGGGCGGTAGGGTAACAATGTTATAACCAAAATGTCCATCTCATCTTTATCCAGGGTAGGCGAGAGGGTTTTGCTACCACCCAAGTAAGAATCGACTCCTCCCCCTAGCCTCAAAGGGCTGAAGCTGTGTCTTTAATTAATACAACTCCTCAGTGTCAACCTTTTACTATCTAAATACATATGTACAACTTTGCAAAAATATTGCTTGATCCTTGACACTGTCAAACAACTCACAAGGTAATCCAAGGCAAAATACAACCACTACACACATGTGTCCCTCATAATTGACAATTATATATATATATATATATATATATATATATATATATATATATATATATATATATATATATATATATATATATATATATATATATATATATATATATATCCTCGTTTTGCTTCAACTTTTGACCAGCTTTTGTAGCACTGGAGGTTGTATCTTGCTGTAGTAGTTTTATTAGTTTCCATGGGTATCACCATCCATGCAAAGTCAAGGACATGTTCTAGGACTACAACACCTGACGTCTTGAATGGTGCGGGAAGGTTCATGCACATTGAAGAATGTATTTCTCTGTCATGACAACGAATGCAATATCTTAGCTACAATTTAGTGTGTAATGACATCCATTTAAACGTTACCTTGTGGTGATTTTGCTTGGGAACAAATCATGCTACAACTGTTGAAGAGATTTTCCAAATCATTGTTGAAAAAGTTTTCTTTGTCTTATAACTTCAAATTATTTCCTTTTTGTTACAAATAATTTCCCATTTGTTATATCTTCCATAAATTACATTGTACAACAATCCAAAAATATAAGACATTATACATTTTCTCATTTTCTATTCTCAATTCCTATTCCTGCTAAAAGTTCATATGGTGTTAGAGCACGCATAGTAACTCTCTGCTGCACATTGTCTTTCCCTATTGCTTTTGTTGATCACATTCATACGGCACATCAAAGGAGTCATCTTCAAGTCCTTTTCCACTATGATTTTCTCTAGCAACAGGTAAGTTCGTCTTCGATCCCCGTGGCTAATCATGTTCCAAACAATACACTGAATAATTCTTCTATTACTTCGAGAACTTCTCAAGAGGATGTTTATTATCTGCACCACTCTAACAATACGTGTATGGCTTTAGTCACTCAAGTCTTGGGGTTCTGCCACGATTATGGCACTTTTTGCCAAGGATAAAGGCAGGTCTATTGATGGTTCCATACCTCAAATTGCTTTTGGTTCCTTTAATCTTCTCAAATGGAACTGTTGCAATAATATGGTTTTTATCATGGTTATTAAATTGTAGATCTAAAGATCTTACCAACAATATCATGATGTTGCATCTGTTGTTGAAGTTGAAAAGAACATTTCTCTTGTAGTGTTGCTCCTTATATATATATATATATATATATATATATATATATATATATATATATTCTGAAAAGTCTTGTCCATTTGCAACAAAGTTCCCTAAGCATATTGGGATGAAATCAGTTCATATTATCCACCT